>NC_061807.1:19217497-19322497 GCF_021462225.1 Girardinichthys multiradiatus
TAGATTCAAAAACCAGGGAGAACCGTTTGAGCATCCAAAGCCCAGCTGTGCAGAACAGCCCTTTCCTTCAGCGTTCCTCCAGACAGTGCCGTTAGTAAGTTACAGAATCCACATTCTTTAATCACTGAAGATTATTTTCTGATAATTAAAGTCTCTGCTTCTCTCCCATTCCCAGCTGTGGATGGAAATCATTTAGTTGCTGCTGTGGGACGCAGAATGTCCCTCGTCAAATCTGTCAGAGCAGCTTCCAACCACTGGCCCATGGGCAGCGGAGCAGTGCCTGGACAGAGCCCAGCAGGAAGCAACCACTGACAGAGTATCAGGCCAGCTATTCTGCTCAGGTACAGATGGAGGCAGTTGATCCTCTACTGGTGTCACCATAATGTTCTGATCTCTTTCCTTGTCTTCGTATTTCTCCACCCAGTGGGCCCAGCCTAAGATCTGTCAGATTTAACGTCGTCTTCCTCCTTGTCACAGAAACAACCCCCAATACACACCTAAAGAAAAGAGTCGTCTTCTTTCATTTAAAACCTAAGGAACCAGTCAAAGTGCTTATTTTTTTAAAAAGAGCTTTGTCTTCACCACACCACCTACACTTTTCAGGCTTTACAACTAATTGTTCCTGAAAGAGAATAGCGGTCAGGGCTAGTTTGGGCTCAAATGTGTTCCCCAAGGACACAGGAGCTGAGCGTGAGTCATAACTCCCACAACCAACTACTGGCAGCCACCCAGATGAGGCTCATTTGTGTTTAGGTGAGGGTTTTATTTCTTTCCTGCAGTTAAAGTGGGACTACCACAGATGAACAATTATGCTTAGCCCCCAAAAATAGTTATGGGATAGTATCTGATTTATTTAAACCATTGTTTATAAGAGGTGAATGATTGTATAACATGACTGCAACGGTTTCTTAGAAAAAAACTATTTATTGCTTTTTGTTTTAGACTATGCTGGGTGAAAATTATTCACCAAGGCTCAAAATATAGCCACCAATATTTGTTTAAATGTCCCTTAGCCAGATAGAACAAATACCCTTTATTGTCCCAGTGGGGAAATTCAGGGGCATCAGCAGCAATGTAAAAAGGCAAATGGAAGAATGCAAAAGGTCAAATACAAAAAGGGCAAATTTACAACAAAACGAAAAATACCGTAGTTATTAAAAAGTACCATACTCACATTACAAAATGTGAGTATGGTAATACAAAAACAAAACAAAAGAGCAAAGTGTACCGGAGTCAAATTCCTTGTTTGTATGTACGAACTTGGCAATAAAGCTGATTCTGATTCGAGTTAACTATTTACCAGAAATAAAAAAAACTGCAGAAACAGCAGGGATGTAAACGGTTTGTTGGGAGCAATGATGGTTATAAAGTCTTACAGCTGTTGGTGGGAAGGACCTGTGATAACGGTCCATTATGCACCTCTGTAGGAAGGTGCTGAACATGTAAAATAACTCGACAAAACAGAGCTGGAAATCAGCAACTTCAAAAGTTGTATTTAACTTGCTTAAGCTATGAAATTAAATTTGAGTATTGTTTATATTTTTAGTGTACATGCATCATGTGTCCGTGTAATTTCAAATGCAAGCAATAAAAACAAAAACTAGTAAAAGCCCAATTTTGTCTTTAGCATCTTTATTCGTCTTTTTTTCATCATTTTTACCTCTATTGAAATTCACACTGTGTCTTCTGAACCTTTTTTCCTCTCCTTTTCTTTTTTAAAACAGCTTCTGTCATCTAACTCAAACAAAAATCACCAAAAATGATTTCATGTTGTACGATCCACCCCCCCCCCATTGGCTTCTCCATTCTCCATGCTGTGGTCCAACATCGTGAGGAAGTTCTCCTTGAAAACCCGAACCTCTGTGTCTCTGTTGCATCGTTTAAAGCCAGGGGGCAGCAACAGCACAAAGTGCTTCCTGGAAGATTTGCTAATCGAACCAATTACCCAGTAGTGAAATATTCAGATGCTTTTTTTTTTTTTTAAATAATACTGCCGCTGCAATTTTAAGCTAACCTGAATGTTTTTAGAAAACGTAAATCAAGATTACTGCTGACTGGAAATAGATTTTCTGAAAGTATCTCCTTACAATTTAACTGATATTATTATTATTATAACTAAAACTCTAGAAAAACCTGGAACTCATGAAGTTCTGGTTTAAAAGTAGAACTTCGTCCAGAAGAAAAAACTATTTCTGTCCTTGATCAGGAATAAAAACAATGGCAGAGATGCAATACTGTCCACCATGTTCTACTTTAACAGGACAAATTGGACACCACAGTAGAGACCAACGCCTAATCCTCAAAAACACAAAGTGGAAAGAACAAAAAAAACAAAAACAAAAAAAAAAGACGAAGCTTTTTGAGAACCGGACATGGACACCAAATCTGACGCTGAACAAATCGAGCCGGTCCAGCAGAAGGAGGCAGCGGCTGTGTTTCAAAGCAAACCAGTCCCCCCGAAACGAAGATGGTCCCCAAATGAACCCAATCTGAAACCAAGCATGAAGCTGTCAGCAAAATAAACTATTAGAATCTATATTTCGGTAATAAACTTAACTTGATGCAGGACTTCGACGTTAACCACCTCCGCTCGTATGCACTGGACAAAAAGATAAACCTGGATCTCCATATAAAAAATATGAAAATAATTTTTTCATCCACAATTACAGATGTCCATGTCTAGTCTGTTGACCTGAAACGAACTGCCGCGGTGGGGTGAGGGGTGGGCCTAGGGGTCTGCATTTGTTTTGGAACAGAGCCTTCATCAACTTTAATGATGTTTAACGACTGATGAGTTTACAGAGCAGGTGCAGAACCTCACCGGAGTCCCCTGACATTCATGTCCTTTAGCCTTGCTGTTGCTGAAACCCTCTCCCTGCTGAAAATGATTTTGCTCATTTAAAAAAAAAAGAAAGAAGAAAAATAGCAGTTAAAGAGTGCTGATCCGAACAAATTTAAATTTCTGTAAAGCTTTTTGGATTAAAGTTTTGACCCGGCATCACTCCTTGGTAGCTGCCACAGTTCCCAGGAAACTACAGTGTGCTCTGCATGCTCTGCAAACAGCAAAATATGACACGTGAAATGCAATGATGAGCTAGCTTCTGCAGGAGTGGTGGTGCTGGTACCACAGCCCTCCTCTGAGCCAAGTGCCCCTCAGTTTACGAGAAAACAAACAAAATAAAAAGCTTAAAGAGGAAAAAGAAAAAAAAGGAAAAGAAATCCCCCCACCCCCCAACTGGGCCTACCGGCACGCCACTGACTTCAATATATGTGTGTGTGTGTGTGTGTGTGTGTGTGTGTGTGTAGCAATAAGAATATGTGCAGCCACGGCCGTAAGAGTCTCTGGATGTGCAAGGGCTCATGTGTGCATGGAGGCTCCAAGGGGGTGAGGGGGACTTCTAGTATTTCATTCCTGGCACAAATTCCTTCGCCTCAGGATTCAAGATGCTCTTCCTCTGCAGACGGAAGAAAGAGACAGTAAGAAAAAAACATTTTTCTTTAAACTAATTGTTAGTGATACACAATGCAGGAGGGGAAAACAACTCACCGCCACCTCCTCCACGTTGCTGTGATGGTCGCTGACCGACAGCCCGTTGAGTTGCTGCTGCAGCTGGCTGACTCCCTGGTTGTTGAGGTCACGCGAAGGGATGAACCAGTCCTGGTCTTCCTCCTCCAGCATTTCCTGGAAACAGCGCTCCAAGAACTCTTGCTCCAACAGCTCCTCTTCCACCTAGGAATTAAAAACATGAGAAGCAGTAAAAATATGAAAGTCTCTCCGAGTCTGAACATCTCCAGTCTTTCATATTTAGTTCACAATTTCGTACAGTTAAGTGAAGCATGGCAGACAAATGAGAGAACGTGTGTTTGGATGTTTGGAGGAAGCTAAAGATTAGGGTGATTGCAACAGGCCTTCCAACCTCAAAAAGACTGAAGCTCGTCACCAGAGATAAAAGCTCTTCAGAGACCTTTCCATTGGTTATTGAAAATGGAAAAACATTCAACAGGTTTTTCAAAACCTGTACTTCTTTTATATTCTTACATTATTTTTTGAGAGACGTCCGCCTCATTTCAAACCAAGTTCTAGACTGAATGAAAATCATTTTACATCTAAATCTGCCAGGAGTGTGAATGATCGTGGAAAGGTGCAGAATGTCCAGGTTGCATAATATGTGAACACACCTGTCTGTTATACTCCTCCTCATTCTCCATCCACATGTACTCAGCAAACGGGTTGGCATCGGGCCCGTCTCCTGCGTGCCCATTGGCCACCGGCTCTTTTCCTTCCTTTCCCGGCGCCCCGCCTCCCGGTGTGTTGGCGACCTCAGGACCGCTCATCTCAGCTGGCTCTGTTGGGGAATTACAGTAACGAGTCAGCCGTTAGCCAACGGGTTAAATTTACAAGATCTGGTTTGAAACCGCGTTTAAATAATTCAGACAGGATCCAGATAAATGAATCTCTTCCCATTAAATGTACAGCTGCAGACACAAACCCATCTCTTGATAAGAGAACCGGCTGGGATGGACCCTGTTCACTGAGTCAATTTAAGTTAAGACTATTCAACAAATTGTCTAAATGAGCCTGGAGTCTAAACAGAGTCTCTGGCATTTTGTTTACCGTCTCTAGTCTGTTTAGAAAGGCAGACGGCGATCCTGCTGTAAAATACACGCGTTTCACCACTAACCAGAGACGCACGCACGACCCTAGATGGATACAGAAACATGCAGCGCCATCACCAGGCAAACAAATCAGGGAGTGGAGTTCAGGCTAATGGAAAGCAAATGAAGTTTAAAAATCAGGATAAAGCTGGAAAAGACAGGAAACAACATTAACAATTTAAGGCTCGCTCACTTTCCAGGAGAAGACTTGAAACATTTGAGGAAACAGAAGCTCCTTGGCTGAGCACTGAGGGTTACAGTCTATAATTTCATTCACAAATGCTGAAGCACGTTCTAATGTGATGTGGCTCAGATGACTCAGTCTGTCTTTTTTTTTTTTTTAGCCACAGAGTCGTCATTAAAGCAAATCTGAGGCCAAAACTGTGGACAAGGGATTAGAAATACTGTAACAAGGGTTTAACAAGAGTGCAGCAGGTAATCGGCTTCATTAAACCTCAGATCCCAGCAGGGTTTCACCATCAATTATTTTACCCCATAATAAAAGTAATAAACAAAATCACAGATGCAGAAATATTGCTTCTTTCCTTCCAGCTTCTGCAGATTGCTGCACATGATGCGATCCAAGCAAATAAATAGTCATGTGTCATCTTGCTGGATGTTGCAACATATTCATACGTTTGTCCTACAATAAGCATTTTACACAAAACAAGATTTTCACCCAATATGTAGCAGAAAGCAGACATCAAACTGTTGTAGTTTAAAGAAAAAGAAGAGCTCAAACATTTTCCAGTTTCAACCATAATTGCCTTGAAAGTAGGACAACCACAGCCATCAGTTTTCTGAGTTTATTTTCTAAAACAAGGATGTTAAACTCCAGCCCTAGAAGGCCGGTGTCCTGCAACTTTGACACGAGTCTCTTCTGAAACGCACCTAATTTAAATAACTAGGTCATTAGGAGGACTTGGTAGAAGTTGAGTCCATTCAGGTACGTTTGACATAAAAGAGATCCAAACGTTGCAGGACAACAGCACTCCAGGACTGCAGTTTGACACTTGTTTGAAAACAACCTCAACAATATTTACAACTGTTTTCCTGTCTGAAGAGGCTCCCCAAACTACTGGTGTCTGTGCCTGCGTGATGGACCCCTACATCCCAGCTCCAAAACAAACGTGACGGGAAAGGCATCTGCAACGCTGTCAAATGGGCAGAGTTATGACAAGTCTTGCAGGTTGAAGAGGTTTAAAGCATGGGAGAAATTCCAGTCTGGCGATGATAAACAGGAAGCCTGGACGCTCTGCAAGGTTTCATAGAGAACCTCGGCAGCACAGGTGCCATGAATGATCAGACGGCACACACGGGTTGATTATGAGCCGACAGCGAAGACAAAACCTCCATAAAGATTTCTTTAAGCTGCTGAACGCACAATGAAACTAGACCAGTTGTCCCGTCTGCCATGTTTTTCCCTGATTAGGTGTTTATGGAAACATTAAAACACACACCGTGCGTCTGCATGTGTTAACGGGCCGACTCTGTTCAGCTGAACAAATCGTTTTTTCTTTATCCCAGTTTAAAAAAAAAAAAATTGGATTGTAAAGATAACATTAGTTGGAAAATTAGTTTTGACAAATTAAAAAACAAGCTTATTGTTAAAGAAAAAGACCTTGTGGTATCCCTGCTAGAAAACTGATAAGCAGTGGAGTAAATCTGTTCAGGGCCTGAAACAATCTGCAGGAGAAGTGAAAAAGAAGACATCTAGTTTCCCTTCTAAGTGGACTTCCTCCTCTTCCTTCAGTGGGGCTGTCCCTCCTTCTAAATTAATGCTAAAGGTTCAAATGAAACCCACAGAAATACAAATAACCACAGGATCAGCGGCCTGTTGTGACAGAAGCAGAGAATGAGATGCGAGATGGGATTTGATCGGTGCTTTTCTGTCACAGGCGTAATATTACTATGATGAGAGATGCCCATAATGATGACATAATCCTCCTGCTGCTACAGTCCAGTCATGAGGCAGCCACGGCGCCACAAACGGTAAAACATCTGACGCGCATCGTTCTTCTAATGTCTGATTTACAGCAGCAAGCAGAAAACGTCACACAATGAGCCAATTCCAAACTCAGAACCGTTTTGTCCGAGAAACTGTTTCAACAAAACCGCCGCGTGCAAGCAGAGTTTCACCTGACGCAGACGGAAAAACCGTTTTTTCAGGACAGCGTGAATAAAAATGTAATCCAAGCAGTTTAGAGCACAGGGAAAACGTGCGTCTGGTTAGACGTCTACTTATCGAGTGCAGCAAATTACACAAGATGCAACCTAGAAAACCAAAAACAGGTCAGGAGAGAGTAAAAGAATTAAAGAAAAGCCAACAAGCCGATTTAAATGTGTTGAAAATGATGCTGCCGGGAGTTGCTTCAAAAATACGAACAAAAGACAAGTGACACAAAAGTGAAGAAAATAAAAAGCACAGTAAGTGTGAACCTGAGAAAGATCCTTCGAAACCAAAATATTTAAATATTCTATGTGGCCCAAATAAAAACAACCTTTATGTATGCATACTACACCTGAGGAATTAAACACCTGCAGAAACGATGTCCAGCAGCAGCGTCACAAAGGAAACTTTAAATCTTAAAGAACAACAAAAACAGAGCAACTAATTCAGCTTGTTTTGACTATTTACGAATATCTCCAGAGTGAAGTCGTAACGTTAGGTCTGCCTCATTTAAAACTGACTGATCACACAACATTCACCAAGTTATGCTTGATTGATTAAACATAAGAATATGATTAGTGCTGCCAAAAACATATCAATGTAAAACTGTAGTTTTTAATGCACATGTCTGCCTTGAAATGTAACTTTGTAATAAAGATTTTTTTTTTTTTTAAAAGCACATCTGCTTTGTAATCTATGTCAAGCAAGGTGATATGGGCCAGTAGAGAAATTATACATTTGAATTAAGTGAGGTGCAAAGCTGCAGATTTGCTTCATTAGTGAAAGGAACCGAGTAGAATGATGACAGTTATTTTCAACAAATCTATTTTTAATTATATTGTTAATTATATGAGGTGGCCATAAACATGTTTCTTTGAAAAGATGATCAACATGTACTGATTTATGATACTTATGTTGTGACATGCATTGCCATGAGGTTTAATAAAATGCAACACAGCAAAGTCATTTTAGCTCTAAATCGCTGTTCGGGTTTAAACTCAATTGCTCTAAAAGTTTAAAAAAAAAAAAAGGTACCAAATCAAATAGGCTAGTCAGTACACCAATTACATTAAGTAGTGCAACCGTGCTGATTAACTGCAGAAATGATTAATTGCATTTATTTACAGTTGTGAAACATACCTTTAGTCATGGTTTCTTAATAGCAGCAACGCATGCCTATAATTAATACCGACAATGTGTCACTTTCTAGCCCAGCTTTAAGAAAGTGTACGCTTTATTTTCCTTTTCTCCTGTCCTCTTTGTCACTTCACCAAGAATTTGTTGTCAGCCACTATTGGGCCAGTTTACCAGCAGAACCAAGTCCGGTACTGGTTTAGATTAAAACTGAACGTCATTCACCGGCGACTCCATTCTGCATTTAATCACATAATACGACGTTTTAAAAAAAAAAAAAAAAACTACTTTTTTTAATTTTTGGGTCCTAATGTCTGAACTTCGTATAGTTTTTCTATTCCGTTGTATTTTTCAGACAATCATCTCGATGATCTGTCCGTTTTAGCCTCAATAAACGGCTTAAATATGCCCCTTCCTCGTCGTTTGTGATGTAACCGAGCTGCATGTAACGATGAGCGGCGTAGCTCGGAGCTAATGCCTTGCTAACGGGTTCCGCCAGGTGTAAAGCTCTGCCCTGGGCAGCTTGCTGTGAAAGGATTTAGCTGAGGTAATGCTTAGAAGACAGCTGTAAACAGACTGTCAGCGGACGGGGGGCCTATAAAAGATGAGAAGCTATCCCAGCAACAACAAAGAGTAAGGCGGGGGTTGCTTCCAAACTGTTCTTTTACTTCAAAGTCAACAAGCATAATAAAACAGCCCCAACAATACAAGCGTCAAATAAAGATAATTTTTTTTTTTTTTTTTTAAAGAGACGCAACGAGCTTTGAAAACACCTCAAAACGGACCGAGGACAAACGCAGGTGCTACGCGAATATCCGAGGCCAAACAAAGTGGGCTTTGCTACTAGCTAGCAGGCTGCTAACAGCATGGCAGCATCCCTGAAGCAGGTCAACAAAACAAGCGTCGGCTAACGGAGATAACCGCCACCTAACACGCACCAACCACCGGGCATTTACACGCACCCGCTCCACTGTTATAATTACCTGGCATTGTACCGTCGGTGTTCGCCTGAATGCGCAACGTTACTCGGGTTTAAGTGCGCGACGAAGAGTGCTCGCTCGTCGTTTCTCCAGCGGGGGATTTCTCTGAGCTAAGTCCTGTTAGCCTGCTGCTACCGAGCTCTGCCGACGCGTTCACGGCCTTTATAGCTGGTCGGACATGTCGGTACTTCAGGGACAGCGATGCAACTCGGCAAGAAAACGTTTTATAGTCTAGTTTCTAAATATGGCCTGATATATTCTAAATGTTCCGTGGACCGACGGCTTAATGGTGACATTAAAGATCTAGTATTTTTATTTTTAAGCTTGTTTTTACAGATTAAATGTTAAGTACCTGCTTTAGACAGCCCCTTGACCTCCTTTCTTCATTTTACACTCTGACAGAAAGCCAGGCTTTAGCTCTCCTTTAATTCTGCTGAGAATAAACCATATATACATCATAATGTGGATAGCGACATTTACCACCTGGTTTTCTCAACTATAAAAACTTATAAAATTCATAAACATCACAAGCAGTTGGAAACAGACGTTGTGGTTTTGTATTTACCAGTTAGAAAGGAATGCATGTTTAGTTACATTGTTTAGTGAAGTCCAGTAAAGGACCACAGTTGAAATTTATGCTGCCAAAAAATAAAACGGAATAGATCCTGCTGCTTCTGTTTATATTGCATCCAAGATAAAACCTAAAACATGCTCCCATAAATAAAAATACAATATATCACATGCAAAGACAGAATAATCAGGTTGCTTATTGAAAAGTCTTTGATTCCAGTGATGCTGCTTGAACGCTGAACACAAAGAAACAATGTGTTCTTCATGGCATCTCTTCTATTTTAGCAAGACGGTGCTAAACTATGTTTAACTTTCTGCGCAAAAGCTTGGCTGAGCAGAAAAACGTCTGGCATAACGTTTCACCGTTCTCTAACAACATGAGGCTGTCCTGAGTTTAGGAGATTCTGGTTTAAATACAGACAACCCAACCCAATTCTAATGTTAATGCCCTACGGTCAAATTCAGTGGATCATAAAATACCAGCTGCTTTATTAAAAAGTACGGGTAGGTACTTGGTAAATTAGATGAACGGTTTACCATATCTCAAAAATAAATAAAAAGTTGCCCTGTGGTTGCACATGACTGTGCAGCTGGTTCCAGGCTTTAATGAGCTGTCGCTGCAGCCTGATTGGCAGGGAGGAAAAAACCAGCTGCAGGAAGAGAGCTGAAACAACTTTAAATGATTATACAGCTGCTTTCAGGAGGAAATGCAGCACAAAGTCGCGGACATGCTTAAAAATGTTAAGAAGAACGAAGTTAAAGAAAAGATTGTAAAAGGAAACACATTCAAACATCAGCGCAGACGGTTCAAAGGCAAAATGCCTGAGAATACATGACTGAAATAAATGAATACTGGCAGATTATGCACTGATCTGCATTTGCACAGAAATTATTTGAGAGCAGATAGCAGTCATTACCTCTACAGGTAAAATATTCAACACTTTTCTCATTTCACTGATGAAAATAAATGATTGTGTGTAGAGAGTACTGACATTTTTCAAGGTCATGCATCAAAACTTTCATTTAGGAAAGATGTCTCATCTCTGTGACGTAGTTGGTATAAAACAATCTGGATCTCAAACCTACAACTCTGGCAACAATATGAACTCACTACTGACAGGGGATGCTCGCTCAGGTCAGTTTCACAGCACAAAACAAATCAGGACAAGTCATGGACTCCGATGATAAAAAAAAAAAAAACAACCTGATTTTTTTAAACCAGGTTCTCGTATAACTGCTAACAGATCAGCTTTGCAGGATGGAGTTTTATCATGCAGGATTTTGTTTTTTTTTAATTGCCACCATAAATGCTTTGTGTGATTAATGGCTCCAAACAATGTGTTTCAGCATCATCTCCGTGGTCAACGCAAACTCAGGATTTATCACTGCAGGAACCTGCTCCTCTCTAACCACCTGCTACTCTGTTTATGTTGATTGATGCTCACCTTTCCTCTAAATATAAATCTCATTCCCTCAAGCCGATTTCTTACAGGTCAGTCACAAACACCGACTCCAGCTTTCACCAGGTCTCTTTCATTTAGTTTTCTGTTCTTTTTTCTATTTTCTTATCTTTTATTAAGTCAGAGAGCTCGGTAGATAAATAAAACAGTTCTGATTTTTTTTTTTTTTTTTTTTTTTGTGCGTGTTTTCTATAGCCAGAGCATTAAGCCTTTAAATAAAATACTTTTTGTTTTCCTTTTTTTAAGTAAACTTTACAAGGTCAGAATGGTTAGTAAAATGTTTTGCTTTTGTAAAACAAATAACTGCACATCTTCCAATTGTAGCGATTTGTTTTATTTTTTTTTATTTAAGGAAGTGGTTATGTTCAAAATTCTGAGCTTCTAATAGGTACCTGAACGCAGCATGTGGACAAACATCCACCACGATGTTCGTCACTCTCTTCTACAAATGCCTGCGTGGCTTCGTGAATGAAAGCATTTCTCGCCACTAATTAAAAAAAATAAATAAATAAATACCCAGACGTTTCCGTTTTGTTTTAATGTTAAAGTGGCTGAATACGTGGGGTTGCTGTTAGTAAAATGTTCCGGTGAGTGACTTGAGTATACATTGTTGTTGCTCATGGAAAAAAGCAACAGTTACTTACTTTTAACCCCATCCAACCGTATTCTGATCTTTTTAATAACATTTGCATTGAGTTATTACCGCTTTTTTTTTTTTTTTTTTTTACACACTGTTCGATGTAACTACACAGAAATGGGATTCTGTTTAGAAAACAGCACAGCCTTGCGTGTAGTTATTTACATGGAGTACGTTCAGCCTGTCCTGTTGCCTTTTTCAAGCTAGTTTTCACACACTCACCCCTGAACTTTTAAGTGTAAACTGAGGGCAATCCGCAAACCAGCTGTCAGAAGAGGAGGGGAGCAAAGCGGCTCTTTAACGGCCCCCAAAAAACCCACGCTGGGAAGAAATTTCTCCAGTCCGCCCCAACTCGCTTGTTTAACTCTTGTATCTTGGTTCGGTTTGCTCGTTTTACTGAGTTAAAAACCCGATAAAAAACGCTAGAATCAGCCTAAACGTTGAGAGGGGGGGGGGAAAACAGTGTCGTAGCCCACTTGTCCAGTTGTACTCTTCACTTATTGGTTGAAACGAACGCCAATCAAAGCATCCGCGCGACGCGATTGGTTCATATTGAAGACAGGCCCCGCCTTGCTTCCCCATTCACGTAAAGTAAACAAAATCGTCCTATTCTCTTGTAGCTCAAATTTGTTATCAGACGAGTTCGCGTTTGACGACGTGGCCTTTTTTACGGCGTCTGATGTGGTTTTTTTTTTGGTTTTTTTTACATGTAAAGCTCTAATTTTGTGCCCCTAAAGAGGGGCAGGGACGGGAATTATGAATTAAAAGAGGAGAGCTAAAATAACTCTAGGTGTGAACAGTCATGCATCGGAGCTTCTAAAAACCCTGAACACCTTTTTGTGCTGGTCTAGTATAAAAATTATTACAGATAAGAGGGAGTCGTTATTTGAATTTTCTTAATAAAACTGGAAAAACATGTCTTAAAGAGAGGTTTTGATCTTGAGTACTTTCAATATATTCTTATGAATATAAATTTAGTAGAGCAAGAGGACAGGTTAGCTTTTAAAATCACTTCCCAGTTCTTCTGAAGCTTTCATATTTCTTTTGCTGAAAGGACCTTAATGTGTAACTGCTTTCAACACAAGCTTTTAGTTTTCAGCTGCAATAAATGAGATGGTTGCATTACTTCAAAATCACAGAGGAGGGCGACTGTAGCCCACACTGTGGGTGGCATTCTGCATCAGCTGGCAGAAACCTCATTTAGTGTGAAATCTGGATCAAAGAGCAGAAGACTTACTGTAGGTAAGTACTGGTTTCCACCATCTCCATCGATGCCTGCTGTGTCCAGTGCAGACATGTAAGGAAACACCTCAGACCCTCTCAGAGTCTCAAAGTGCACTACTATCCCAATTTCACGTTGACAAAGTTTAATCTACTTCCATGATTCTGCTTGGTCCACGAAAATAAACAACAAAGAAATTGTCAAAATACAAACGAAAATATTTACCCAAACACCTTAGAATCAGTTATGTGTCAAATTATAGAAAAGTTCTGATTTCAATGCTTTTGCAAGGCACTTTATACAATAATTGTGCCATCCAAAGTTTTCTTGTTTCTCATAACACCAAATCTAGATTTTTTTGTCATTTCCTGAGGACATGAAGGCCTGGATGGCAATGAATGTTTTGAGTTTTAATGAAACCAAGACGGAGGTTATGGTTTTTGGAGGTATTGCGGGTCACTCCCCTATAAATCTAGGTTCCTTGACTCAGTACAATAAATTGTTAGTGAGGAATTTAGGAGTTGAAGTAGATCCTGATCTCAAATTAGACAACCACATCAGGTCAGTTGTTAAAGGGAGTTTTTATCATTTGAGGCAGATAGCCAAAATAAAAAAAATTTATTCCAAAAAGATATTTTGAGACAGTGAGCCATGCCTTTATTACCACCCGGCTGGATTACTGTAATGCACTTTATTTGGGGGTTAGTGGGTCCTCCGTTGCCCAACTGCAAAGGGTCCAACATGCTGCAGCGAGGCTTTTAACTGGCACACGTAAATATGAGCGGTCATCCAGCTTCTTTGTTGTGTTCTTCTTGGTCTTAGAGGCTTACTTGCACGGCTGTATATGCTGAAAGGAGATGGGGACATGAAATTCAAGAATGCCAGATGCTCCCCTGAGTGTCAACCTAAATTTAAGGCTCTGTGTGCGCGCCTGCAGATCATCCATCCACAGCGTTCTGTGATATGTGTCCCTGCCCAAAGACCCATAGGAATGTGTGATTAAACACACATGTGCATGTGAGCTGTGTGTGAACTGCAGCTATGTGTTTGATAAAGTCTATCTGGAAACATATCTCGTTCACATACATGTTTTTCAGGCTTTATTGAAGACGTTATGCATGGGAGATTTTAAAAAATGGATTCACAAACTTGACACCTTTTCAAAATAAATGTTAGGTTTCTAGGACAGGCGTTTCTTGCTGAAACCACTGCTTCTATTCAGGCTGCCTATTCGTAATGCATTTTTCATTCCCTCATTTAGGTGGTTTGATCTTGTCAAAGGGGCTTTTTGACATAAAATGTACCTTTAAATGTCTTGCTGTTTTGCTTTACATGCATAATCTCTTATATAAAAAAGGACCTTTTTACTCCTGACACTTTTTCTGGAAACAAATGAAAATGAAATCTGCTATGCAGTTCTCACATGATTCTCACATGATTCAAGCACTGGATGAGTCCCTTTTTTTTGTGCCCATGTTGAGAGTGAAATGAGACATAATTTTAATAGCATTTATGAGTATCCCAGGAATGCCCCTTATTTGTTTTCACCAACAGAGTACATGTCTCAGAAATCCTAAATAATGCATAAACAATCTCGGATTTAAATGCATGGGTCCATCCATTTTTATTCAGAGGTTCACCTTCCAGCTGGACAACGACCCTAAACATTCAACCAGTGCTACAAAGACATGTTTTAGGTCAAAGTATAATCAGGTGTTTGAATGGCCTAGTCAAAGTCCAGACCTACATCCAGTTGAGAATCTGTGGCCAGACTTGATTGCTGTTCACAGACGCTCTCCATCCAACCCGAATGAGCTGAAGCTATTTTGAAAAAAATAATGGGGAAATAATTTCGTCTCTAGATGTGCAAAGCTGGTAAAGACAAACCCCAAATGACTTTCAGCTGTAACTGCAGGAAAAGATGATTCTACAAAGTACAGTCACATCTGTGATGAATACAAATGCATACCACACTTTCATACTTACCAAATTTATCAGATTTGTATTTGAAACCATGAAACCAAACCATGATTACAACAAAGTCTTACTTTTTTGGAAATAAAATATAAAGAAATTACTGGTAACTAAAGGTTTTGCATTGAAGTTCAGTAAAGAGTACATGAAGCTGTTTTTCAGCTTTCCCCAGTTTTTCCTTCTAAACATTGTTGCACTGAGCCCCCTGCCACTCCGTTCTGTAATTTCCCTCAGTCCCCCTTGTTATAAATTTCACCCGTAGTCTTTGCAGTCGGATCATAAATCATAAGTTCTCTTCCTGTTCCTCTCTCTTGCTTGCTAAAACTGTTTTTTATTACACAATAGCCCAGACTCCATGTCAAAGAGCAGCCACGTTTAATATGTGTGTATGTGTACCTTCCACTCTGGCTCTTTCCTGTGGCTCCAGGTCCCCACCCCAGGCTGTACAGTGCGACTCAAACATTCACCTGAATATGCACAGACAACACACCCTCAAATGCACACAAAAAGGAGGTGACATTTTTGGACCAAAGGTTCAACACTACCTTAATTCATTTTTGTATACGTCCAGTATTGTTCCAGACACAAGTGGTTATTGTCAGTTTCAGTTTTTACTCAAATTAGTTGTGAAAGCACAGACTGCAGTAAGCACCAGCCCTAAAGTTTGTTTGAGGGAAATGAGTCGAACAGTTTTTGCAGATGTTTAACTCCATGTCTGTTAGTACACATTCCTATTTATAAGTGGTATTTACCCTAATAAAGGGAGAGCGGAAACATGGTATTTACAGTACCCAGCGAAAGTAACATCTTTTTACACCAAAACAGCAGACTTCGATCTATTTTATTAGGGTTTTGTGTGACATGTCAACAGAAAGTAGTTCATAGTAGTGAAGAAAAAGAAATAGGATGCATTGTTTCATATGCATGTGGCATGAAATGAAAATCAATCCTTCATCAGCTGAATATATACCTTGTAGAAACATCTTTCCCTGCAGTTACATCTGCAAGTATGTGAAGCTATGCCGCTACATCTAAAAAACAGAAAATTCTTCCTATTTTTATTTCAAAGAATATGCAAAATATCAATTTTCAAGTCTTGCCACAGATTTTAGATTGGATTTAGGTCTGGACTTTGACAAGGCCAGATGTCTTCTGCATTTCACTACATGAGTGTTCCTCAGTCCCATGCTGTTCTATGCAGATGATGTCTACACTGAACAAAATGCATACGGACGGACAGACAGATGCTGATGTGATGGTGGAAATGGCCAAACAATGCCAAATGTAAAAATTGAGCTTCGAGCATTTACTGGAGATTCACCAGCTACGCTAAGAATGTTCTTCCTCCGTCTTTAAATGTTCTGCTTGATGTCAACTGTATCTCCATCTCCTGGCACAGTATTTTCAAATTCCTGTCTCTTTTCTGAACAAGGATATTTTGGTCAATACTGAAAAAGGTATCAGTTTCAGAAGCTATCTGGAGTTGAACAGCCAAGGCCATAAGATAAAACTCACTTTCACAGCCCAAAGATGTGTAAAAGACTCTTAGCAATTAAAAATTGGTGTATTTTCCTGCTTTGTAAACTACATTTTATGCTGTGGGCCATTTATGACATCATAGTTCTAAATTATCCACTTTGAACTAATGGAACAAAATGGAACAAAAATAACTGAAGTTTTAGCTGTTCCACCAAAGAAATGTAACTGTGTTTTGCTTGTATCCGCAGGTGACGTGTGGCGCTATCTTGGGAGGCAACAAGTTCTCATTCAGGCTTCTGTTGACATTTTGGGCTATTTTAAGAAACTGCCAGGCATCAACTATGTATGTTTGAGTCTGTGCACGTTAGTGTGTCATATATTTTGGGTGTGTTTCCGTTGCTCGAGGACTACTTCCAGAGACCCTGAGATAATGTGGGATTCATGAAAGAATGTCACACAGGTTGTTTCTTCCTGTCACCTGACCCCATCGCTTCCTGTACAGTTTCCTGCGTCTGAGGGTCCACCAAAGAGCTTGATCCTGACTGAGGTGATGGAGGAGCTGATTTGCAGCCCTGATGGGATGAGGATGGATGCTGAAGAAAGCTATGAAGAAAGTGCCAAACTTCCTCTAATTTCTTTATATTTTGCAGGTTCATGTCTTTGCAGCCAGTCTCTCCATTTGGCAGATGAATGTTAAGAGGAAGAAGTGATACACACACACACACACACACACTTTTTTTATTGTAATCTCTTAAAGTGGTTTTAATCAGTAGTTTGAGTTCTCATATCCGACCCTGAATGCATGTTGGGCAGTGTTTGCTTAAAAATAAGGAAAGTAGACAAGTAGAGGACAACCTTAAAAACTATCTATGACTGATGAACATTGTCTGAAAGTGTTTTGAAAAGAGCAATACAAAAAGATCTGAGACATGCATCGTTGTTTAGTGGATCATTTACTACTGGGTCCTAGTTCTGTCATCAGGTGCTCCCATCCTGCAAGTTTTTGATGCACCTTTTCTCCAAAACACCTGAATCCAAAGGCTGAATTCCCTCATCAGCATTCAGTCATTCATCTCTGCAGAGGCCTGGCAATGAGCCATTCATTTGATTTAGGTGTGTAGGAAAAGGGATGCATCTAAAACTTTCAGGATAGAAGCTCTCAAGGACTGGACGTGGACAACCCTGATCCACTGTTTCCCAGGTTTTACCTATTAACTCTTCCGAATCACCGTAGTGCTAAACTACAAATTTGTTTCTGCGAAATTGTAATCTTTGGTATTTGTCACAGTATCAGCTACAAAAAAATGGAACCATTAGTCTCTTTCTAAAAGCGCGCTGGTAAGAAAGTTTTATGTACTTCTTTGCAAAGCCATCTATTATGACACTAACACTAGTTTGTGCCTTTTTATGCCTGAACGATTTGTTTGCCAGAGTTATATACTCCAAATAAAATAGAAAACATTTCCCTCCGAATTATCATCACCTGCTGGACTAAAAATTAATATGTAAAGAGCCAAGTCCAAAGAAAAACTGCTGTATAATATTGAAAACTATTGATCAACACCACTTAAAAGTTTACAAGAAAAGTTTCTGCTTGGAAGGAAAACATAAAGAAACGAGGGATAACGTTTGCTTGGAATTTGTGGTCCCAATTGAAGTATTTTTAAAGGATCAGTTTTAGAGTCCCTGACAGAACACAACTTCTGATATCTGTTGATAGTCTGCTGTATGTCAGCTGTACACCCAATGAACTGTGTGGATTTTACATGGACACTTTTTAAAATAACATCCAATTCTTCTATGCTAGGGCTCCAAAGCTGTATTTATTGGTAATGTGTCCTATTCTTTTAATCTAGTGAATCTAGGGTTTTCCTCCTTAACCAAGTTTTTTTTTCCACCAAACCAATTCCAGTGCTAAACTAGTGTTAGTGCTTGTTTAAGACCATGTTTTGTTGTTTTTCTACCGCTGCAAGCTCTGACACTAATAAAATGATGCAATTTTTCTGAATGAGATGTTTATAATGGCATAATAACATGACACCAAGCTGGCTCTCTAGTCTGGCTGTGGAAAACCAGATCAGGGCGTACGTAAAGCCAGGAACTGGCTCTAGCACCAGCTCTGGTTAAGCACTGGAACCATACACTTTGGTGGGAAAACCCATTAAGTGTTTTTTAGCCATCTCAATGGCATTCACTCTGAGAGAGAGACTGTACTGGTTGTTGCAACACTGGAGATCTCATCCAAATCTTTTTACAAACTAGGTGAAACTGCATTGAAATTCGTTACAAGCCAAATTATCAACTTGTCTTAACAAAACAGAGAAAAAAAACATGCTAACATACATGCTAACATTAGCACTATAGTAAAATAGCTGCATGAAGATATCGTCAACAGATGTAACATAAAGACTGTAGCTTTATGTATCAGGTTAGAAAGAGGCCTAAATACCAACGAGTCATTTCAAAACAGAATAAAGATGCCAAACTTAGCAACAGGTGTAAGTTATTGAGGGCTGTAGCTGTATGTATGAGGGAAGATATATCTTTGGAAACAATTGAAGGTGTTGGTGTGTTAGGTTATGCATTTAGATCGTGGGTTCACCCATGAGGTGGAAGTACATTTAGGCTATCCTGCATGTGGAGGCTAACTTGAGCTGGGGCAAAATATTTGTTGCTGTTAAGAAAAACAGATAGGACCGATTGCAATGTCCAGAATGTCAATGGTTTGAGCATTTAATGCTAATGAAATGGTATTAAAACTACTGAGATTTCACACATATGGATGGCATTGATTTTAATTAGGATCAAACTCTGTGTCAGAAAATGCCTGTTCTTTAATGGCTCGGATTGGGATCAGAGACAAAATCCTGATCGGGGCGTTTTTACTTTTGCACAGTATTGTATTTTATGAATAAAAGAGGTTGCAACATGGAAGAAAAGAGGAGAGCAAAAGAGGTGATGGCAGGCTTTGCATGGGGCCCCTGGGTTTTTCAGTCAACAGGGGGAGAGGTGCCAGGTAATGGCTTCCAGACCCACACACACACACACAGATGCACTCCAATTTGGAAATCTGACAGAGTGAGGAAGCTCAGTGTATGTGGACATATATGTGTGTGTGTGTATAAATACCCAGAGCATTTTCTTTCACATAGTGAAGTGATCTGCCTTCCCTTTGCTAATGTAAGGGTGGGTTAGCCTCACTGTCTTTGTGTGTAAGCGTACGTGCAATAGCATTGTGGTTCATGTATGCTTTTAATCACACCCTGAGCAGGGAGAAATCAGATGCCTGCAGGTCTAACAAAAACACACATGCAGAGATAGGAAAACTCCAAGGGGAAAAATGTGCATGTCGTATAAAAGTTAAACCATTGTTTTCAGACTGTGGTACAAGTAACACGTAAGTTGGCTTTAGGAAAATGTTGGTATGAACTATTCAAAAGGTAAATATAAAGCAAATTTGACTTAACGTCAAACTAATAAGCCAACACAGACAGAAAGATGAGTACTTCATGCACATTGATCCTTTACCTCAAACCAAGTTGAGAAGTGCTGTGGAGAATATTTCAGGAGAAGCCCATTAGAAACTGAAGCAGACCACATTTAACCGAGAAGTGCTGTTGGCTGCTAATGCAGTGATTCATCCAACTATGAAGTTGGAAATTGGATCTGGGAATAACATCAGCCCCAACTTATGTGGGACATATGTTGGTTTGGATTGCTTTTTCCTTTAATTAATACAATCATTATTTATTTCAAACATGCAGTGCAAATAGTAAAAAATATGATGATAATTGTAAAGGGTCTTGTTTTGTTGAATAACCAGCAGTTTTCCTAATTGTAATGATGGATAGGAATGCATTTTTTGCAAGAAATCAAATAATACCAAACATTTTCTCACTTGTTAACCAGTGCATCTACAGTAACCCTCCCTCTGTCAATGATGTTTATTAGAGATCTTTCTTCAATGTCCAGTTTTTTTCTGTTACTTCTTAATCATAAGTAACCCCAAAAAAATGTAGCTGTGGTGTAAAGTTCACTCTAAATTTTGCCAAACACACCTGGCTGCTTCATGCCTTTGTCCGACACACTTACAGGGAGAGCTACAACATTAAGGAAACAAAATGGATAAAGTGTGGAAAAACAAAACAAAGAGAGAGGTGACTTAAGAGAGATATTTTAAATAAATAGAGGAGGAAAGATGCAGACAAGATGAGCCAATTAAATGAGTGGGAAGAAAAAAGAGAGAGGGCAACATGACTCGATCAGGATACAGAGACAGCCTTGAAATTACTCCACCCTCTGTCTCCAGTTTACACTCTGCTGTATCCCAGTGAGGTAAATCCCCCAGCATTCCCCCCATATGTGCTGTCATAGCCCTCCCACTCCTGCTACTGGTTCATATGTGTGTGTCACCACTTTTTCCTCTGACATTCATTTGCAAAGTAAAAAGACTGAGCGCTTGGCTGCAAAGACCCGGAGCTGCAAAAGAATTCCACTGGGAGAAAACAAGCAGAAGGGAAGGTTTTTTTCCTCTAGCTTTCTCCTTCTGTGGCAACCCATATTTTTAAATGCAGTTTTGGGAATTTTGCATGCAAAACATTTGGGAAGTTTTACTTTCTTAATGAAGAAATTGCAGAAAAGCATCCTTTTGTATCCAGCTGCAGTTTTCCCCCGTTCCTTCATCCATCCATCTTTCGCTCTCTGGAAGCGGACTTGTTTGCAGAATTCCAAAGTTTGAGGATACTTCTTACAGTCCAGTACAAAAACAACAGAAAAAACAAGAAGGGCTTGAAGTGGTAAGTCAAATGAAAAAGACATCTTTAGATAATTGCACTCGCAGTCATGCAGTAAAAGTTTATTGTGTAGAAAAATGCATGAAATTTTGAAACCTGAAACCACATTTCCTTTACTGCTTTTATTTAAGAGAACAAAGGAATTGCATTTCACATTTGTCCAGTTGTTTCTATGCATAAAACGTACAATAATGAATGACGCTCTTGGGAGTGATTCCAATATATTTTCAACATGTTTTTTTCATAGATGTCAAACTGATAGAGCTCTTTTGTGATGCATGACAGTAGACACTATATTGTAATCTATCCCTGATTTACTGTCTTCAAGGAGTTTTTGCCCCCTTGCCCCACTGTCAAACTTCAGGATCAGGTCAGGCAGAACTAAAGTCTTCAAATACCAGGATGTAGACATCAGCATCCACCCAACACAGTGATTTTCATGAGATAATAAGAAGAGATAGGAGTAAAAAAATCGGAGTCATGAGCAGCTTTATCCTCTCTCTGGATTTTTCGTCCGAAGGACAAAGACAACAGCTGGGGAGGACAAATGATGATGCACACTTACTTCATGCAGGCGTCTTGGAGCACAAGCATAAATACATGCGCATACTTGTTTTATGTGTGTGCACAAAGACAAAAAAGGTCAAACTTTGGGCCTCATTATTTACATGTATAGAGTTAAACAAAAGAAAATATTGTCTTTTTTAATTGGTGTAATCTTTGTGCCTGGCTCAGATCATGCAAACTGATCCGAGAGACGCGATCCGTGGTCAAACACAAAGATCCTGTCAAAATACAGTTTGAAGAAGAAAATAACAATTAATGCCTTTTTAGAAAATCAAAAGTATGAAAGAACAGTCTGGAAAAGTCTTGGTATTTTCTAGATCTGAATAAATAAAAAGGAAATATATAAATACTTCTGATGTTTACAACGTCTGCCTATCCATCCATCCATCCATCCATCCATCCATCCATCCATCCATCCATCCATCCATCCATCCATCCATCCATCCATCCATCCATCCATCCATCCATCCATACATCCATCCATCCATCCATCCATCCATCCATACATAACCCAATCTATAGTAATCTATAGTATAGTGTTTTGTATTTTTGGCTGTAAAACAACTGAAAACTATGGATATTTGGAAAAAAAAGGGATGTTGACATGAAAAACATGTTTGAACCATGTATTGAAATTTCAAACCAATAACAAATTGTCTAATGTGTCTCAATTGCTCTGCGTCTTGCTTACTAACATCTTCTTATTGGAATCTCAGAAATAAAATATGCGCAGTCTTTAAATATTTCTTGGAAGAATGCATGATCCACTAAAGTTTCACGATGGTTGATGCATGAAGTTGGTGGTTTTACATCCGTGATGCTTTGAGCATGTCTCATTCATTTCTCCGTTAAAGTCTCTGTTGTGTCCAGAATATAGTAAAAAGGAAACGTTTTTGCCAAAGACAGCTTAAACTCAGCATTGTTTTAACATCAGTGAAATTGTTCTGCAGACCCTGGCTCCTGTCAAAATGGCTGAGGAGGTCCAGCCGGATTCAGATCTGCAGATACCCGGTAAGACCCATACACTGATACATGCTTTTTATTCTTATTCATCCTGGTTAAAATGATTCACTTCTTCTCCATCTTCTGGAGTACTGACCTCTCACTGTACCACTCCCACTGGGATACACTACTCACTTTGGATTCTGATGACATTCCAGTCATTCCTGTTCATTTCAATTATCCAGACTCACTTCTGAAGAACTCCAGGCCAGATGGGTTTCTCATCGTAATCTTTAATTTGTGGTCACTCTGGAGTTATGGAGTTCCTGCCGCTGGTAGATGTAGTGGTTATTACCTCATTTTCTAATTATTTTGTAGGTGGAAGTTTATCCATTCCATCTTCGCCTGCCACAGTCAGGAACAACTGCGGCATCATGCCGCTCACACCCTCGCCTTCACCGGTAACTGCACAAACAGCCTTTCACCACAGGCTACCCCACACACCCTTTCTGCCCTCTGCTCACTTGTCTTTATATAGAGTGTCTACCTGTAATTAGTGGGTCAGAGTTAGACCTAAACTCACATTTTACAGTAAAGACTAAACATGAAATCTAGTATCTGAAAGGGAATATGGTCTGCAGGCAATGAAATGCACAGCAGAAAAGTTTAGCAATCACTGTAGCCAAGTTTTGAAGTTTAATTTTAAAAGGGTTGTGCAGAGCTGGTCAGAGGCTGACTTACATTTACCATGGAAGTGATCCTTTAATAAATATTTGGCTTAAAAAATATGTCTTTGATTAGAGTTTTTTTCCAGGTAGATTGATCTTGTATTAAACAACTTTCATTAATATCTGATGGCTGCATCTTTTCTGTAGCCATCAACAAGCTTCTGTCTAATTCTGGCTGTTTATTTAACCACTCCTTGCAGATCTGGTGGAGTTAATTTAAATTGGTTGGTTACACTGAACCACAGGTTTTTACCAAATTTATTTGTTTGTCTGCTTTATCCATTCCAAAACTGTTTTTTAATGTGTTTTAAGGATCATTGTCATATTGGAACACCAAATTCTGGCCAATTTCAAAGTATCTGTCCAAGACCGCCCCCCTCAGATGACAGAAAAATTTAAATATGATGTCCAGGAACAACCCAAGGATCACAGAGGCTCAGGTCAATCATAAACTGGAACATTCTGGAGCACCAGTGTTACTGTCGACAGTGAAGCAAGTTTAACAATGTTATAGACCAAGAGAAAAGCCACTGTTCCAAAAATCAGCACCTTCTAGGTCAACTGAAATTCACAGCTGCCCACGTGGACAACCCAAATATATGCTAGAGCAAAATGTTGTGGTCATACTAGACAAAGATTGAGCTGTTTGGTGCCAATAACTAAGAACAGTGTAGCAGTTGTCAAGCCTGGTGTTGGCAGCATAATGCTGTGGGGCTATTTTATTACTGGTGATACTGGTACAATGAACAAACTAGATTTATTAATGAAAATTGAGGACTAGCTCCAAACTAGCAGCAGTTTCACCTAATTAACAACTTGACTGTTGAAATCTTAAACACAATATAAACCAACAAATTTTAAATTAATTAACGCTGCATGTTTCAGCCAAGAAGAGGGAATGTGTCTAGTCTATATATTTGGACCTGTATGTTGGATTTTGACCCTGTGTGGAATACAGAGATTTAAACGTTTGCATCCAGTTCTTGTCTATCAGATTCATTGAGAGTGTAGGATCATCAGTCTACCATGAAGCAACAACATGAAGTAACAGCATTGGGCAAACTCACTTTCAGAAAAATCAAGCAAAGTTGGAAATTCAGCCACAGCTTTCTCAGAAATAGGGAGTAAAAGAACTAGACCGAGATAATGAAAGGAATTTTGCACCATTGCCAACAAAACGTGATTTTTGAGAGGACAACCCTGCCAGGTTTCAAAATCCCAAATCAAGCCAATGGAACCAATGTGGCAGCTACATAATCAGTGACCAAACATGCCAGGTTTTCTGAGTACTGTTTCCCTCATGTTAAAAAATATTCTTACTCTGTCTTTAAGGGAAGAATTAATAGGCCTCATTCTGCAATGTTTCATGCTAAAATAAAATAGCAAAGGTATATTTACCTCATGTATATGTACTCGTACTCGTCGTCTTCCTCTTTATCTGGGACCGGGTCGCGGGGGCAGCAGACTCAGCAGAGACACCCAACCGTCCCTCTCCCCAGACACCTCTTCCAGCTCCTCTGGGGGGAGCTGAAGGTGTTCCCAGGCCAGCCGAGAGACTGGGCCTCTTCCCAGTTGGACGTGCCTGGAACACCTCTCGAGGTAGGCATCCAGGAGGCATCCGGTATAGATGCCCGAGCCACTTGAACTGGTTCCTCTCGATGTGGAGGAGCAGCGGCTCTACTCCGAGCCCCTCACCCTATCTCTAAGGAAGGGATCTCGACCCCAAGATACTTGAACATCTATAATGTTCATTTGCACAAATTGTTGCAAGGCGTTGTTGAAGGGATGTTATGCTAGGCTGCATGATGGGACTGAAGAGCCTTAAAAATTTTCCTGTTTTCTTTGGTTGTTTGTTTGTGTTGTTTTAGCTGAAAATTATCAGAAATTATCAAGTTTGGACGGAAAATGTCTAAATGGGATTGAGGACACTGATGCAGTACATCCAATCAGGTTCTAGCACACTGTAAACGTTGCATTCAGTATTTGCTTGGTGCAGTTTCCTTAAGTTTATAAATTACAAGTACACTAATACACTTATGAACCTTTTAGCAATGTAAGAGCTAATGATTAGGAACCGAGGCATGTGCTTAAATTGCATAATTCATTGAATCCGGCCTCTAATTTTTGGGCTCATTGGCAAAGGAAGCAAAGAGAAGTGAGACTAGATACACTACCTTGCAAAAGTATGCTTAACCCTTGATTTTTATTAAAATTTGTTTTAGAGTTTATGTCACAGACCAAAAAAATGTGAAGCTGAAGTAAATAGTAATATTTTTCAATTAGTTTTTTTTTTTTTTACAAATCCATTATGTGATGATCTTTGATCTTAGTGTGAAAGCTGTTGTTTGCTTATAAACCAAACAAATCAAGCTCCTGTCTCCCTGTCTGGCAGAGGGTAGAGGTCAGACCCAGGGTGGCTTGTCCATTCTCTGTTGTCATTGCCATAGACTTTGGGACGACCTCCAGCGGCTATGCTTTCAGCTTTACGCAGGACTCCGAAGCCATTCACATGATGAAGTAAGAATCTGCTTACAGTCTCCATTTATAACTTTTCTGTTCTTAATTCCTATTATTGCTCCACTCTGTGCAGACGCTGGGAGGGAGGCGACCCTGGAGTGGCCAATCAGAAGAGCCCGACATGTTTGCTACTGACTCCTGATTTGCGGTTCCACAGTTTTGGGTTTGCAGCGCGAGATTTCTACCACGACTTAGATCCAGAGGAGGCCCAGCACTGGCTTTACTTTGATAAATTTAAAATGAAGATCCACAGCACAAGTGTAAGGAGCAGATACGTACATGTACTGTGGATTGTCTCTAATTTCACACAGGATCTAAATTATATTTTCAGACTCAAATGTAAACACTCACTGATATATGGATGAATGTTTCTTAACATGTTTCACCTCAAGCACACACCTTTTGTTCCCATAAACAAGCTTATGGGATAATTCAGGCTGGATATTTAACTTCTTGGCAAAATTGATAGCATCAATTTCCTGGCATGGACCAGTCTTTGACCAGTCTTTATTGTCCATACATTTTAATAGGGTCAAGATTGGGGCCATTCCAGAGGCCTAATGATAGAGTGCTTTATCCATGTTTGGAATCATTGTCGTATTGCAGGACCCAACTGTGCCCAAGTTTTAACCTAAACTGTCACCTAACCTAAACTGTCACCCTCAGGTGAAAGGAAATGGGAGAACTTGTTTGAGAAAAACCCAGAAATCAGCAAGAATGACGCCTATCATAAACTGGAAGATGCACAGTAAAAGCAATGATAAATAAATTAGCCCCTACTCCAATATCAGCACTTTTAAGGATGACTGAAATATTCAGCTGCCCACATGGACAGATTAAATACTTTCTGAAGAAAGATTTTATGGTAAAAAGTTTTATTTGTAACTTGTCATATGATGACACAAAGATGAAATTTTTTGGTAGTATCCTTGGTATAGTCAAAGTACCACTGAGAGTCTATGTAGTCTCATGAAATTGTAGGAATACCATCAGGATTTTCCAATTTCAAGTCAAATCAACAACACAAGATGTCAAAAGGTTAAAACTGAATTTTCCAAAGAAAGCCAAATTAAAGCCCAACCTCACCCTCATGTAAAAGTCAGAAAACCAACCAATATAAAGGAACTACATCATTTTCGGTAAGAAGAAAGTTTAAATATCCAGCCAGTTATGCCGTAAGAATGTTAGTGGCTATAATAGCTTGTGGTTTCTTTATCACAATCTATCCTATCTTATGTTTCCACAGGACCTGACAATGGAGACGGAGCTGGAGGCTGTTAACGGTCGGAAGGTCAGGGCCATCGAGGTGTTTGCACACGCACTCCACTTCTTCAGAGAACACGCGCTAAAGGTAAGGTCTCGTTTATCAATGCAACACAACAGATCTGAGGACCAGTGGTACTCGGAGGTGACCCGAGGTTCTCTTTTAGGAGGTGAAGGACCAGTCTTCATCAGTGCTGGAAGGAGAGGATATCAGATGGGTGATCACCGTCCCAGCTGTGTGGAGACAACCAGCCAAGCAGTTTATGAGAGAGGCCGGGTACCTGGTAGGACATTTATGTTCAGACATCACAACACATCTGAAATCAACCTTCCCCAAATCAAAAGAAAATACTGTTTTTGTGTGGGAAGGTTTCCCTCCACGACATTCCTCAAAACTAGTTATTCTCTTAAAAACAAACGGCTTGCATCCTCGGACCAGTTTTCCTTATTCAAGATTTTCAGAAAAAAGTCCGTTTCAAATAATTTTCTTTGCTGAACCTTTACTGTTAATTGGAGAGTTTTACAAAACCTAGTTTGTGTGTGAGAAAGAGAGACAGAGAATCAGGAAGAAAACCACGGAGATGGAAAGAAGCCTGGGATAAAGACAGATTAACTTTCCCATGACGGATCCTTTACACACACAGATTACAGAATGCATTTGGCTTTGTCTGTTTTTGTATGTCACCTCATGAAAATACTCACACACCCCGGCTAATTGTGTACGTGTTAGACTGACTTGTAGGAAGTGTGCATGCATGCAAAGGAATGCATCAAGGAAAAGGTTCATGCGAGTCTGTATCCAATTGTACACCAGAATCACGGCTGCCTGTTACTGTTAAAATCTTTGACCTCCACACACAGACTGAATTGTTTAATATTTTCTGCCACTTGCTTTTAACTGTCTCAGGTGAGTTCATGAAAAGTCAAATCCACACACAGACACACACACACGCTCTGCGCTGGTTCCTGGCTTGAGGCCTGTGTGCTTCCTGCTGGTGGTGATGTCATCAGGAGTGAACAATAAGGGAGACCGGCATACAAACACAGGAAGTAGAGAGTAGACCCCCGCCCTGCACAGACATAAACGTATTGTTACAGCCTACTCAACCTTGCCCCCATAACATCATATTTTATGCTTATATAAGAATACTAAATCCTTCATCGTAATAGATAGTCAATATATTTTAGGTCAGGTTAGACTATTTTCATTTTTAACTGTGTGTTTATTTCGTCCTGTACGTTTACACTCTCTGGCTGACCTTCAGTGAGTGGGACTCTTTAGATTTCTTTACTATTTTCTATTAACCTCTGAAACTTCACCTCCTTTCTTTTCAAAGGTCAGTGTGAAGTATATAATTCTGTTTTGTTAACATTTTATTATGATGAACAATGACATCTCAGTCAAAGAAAAACTTTGTACACCCCATCATTGAGTCGATTGAAGAACCTCCTCTAACAGCAGTAATCTGAAGAAGCTGTTTTCTGTAATGACCTCTTTGGGATCATTACCAAGTTGTTCACCCAGTTTGGGCCAAGATTCAGCTGTCAGACAGACATTTAATTGTAAAATACTTTGGTACACAGAGGTTTTTATAGCCAACTAAATGCCTAAAAGGTCCCCAGGTCCTGTGGCTATAAACAAGCCCAAGTCATCATCCTCCCACCACCGTGCTTAACAGCAAGTATGAGGTGTGTGTGCTGATATGCTGTGTTTGGCTGCTTAGGATCTTTCTGCATGTAGTTTACATGTTCTCCCCTTGCATGTGTGGGTTCTTTACTTGGGCTTCCTCACATCTCCATTAGGTTAATTGGTCTCTCCAAACTGCCCATAAGTGTGAGTGAGTGTGTGCATGCATGGTTGTCTGTCTTGTGTGTATCTATGTTGCCCTGGAGTGGACTTGATGGACTTGGATTATAAAAGGGATAAAACTGCCCCTTTTTTCATTCTTTGTGCTTTTCTCCCAACATTTCTACTGTGCTCCTACCTTTTTCTGTTATTTTCCAGTATTTTTGATTGAAATATAGTGTTTCAGCCTCAACAAATAATTACATTTCAGGGTGTTTAAATAAACCTACTTTAACCCTGTATGCGCTGGCCTCTTTGCTCTGGTTTACTCTCACTGCCCTGTCAGTACACTCTGTATGTTTCTTCTGTGTGTTCTCCAGGCTGGACTGGTGTCTCCTGACTGTCCCGAGCAGCTCCTCATCGCTCTGGAGCCCGAAGCAGCCTCAATATACTGTCGGAAACTCCGCCTCCACCAGGTGATCGACCTGAGCATGCTGCCAATCACAAACGGCCTGGACCTGGATGGGACCCGGCCCTTCGACTCCAGCTTCAGACAAGGTAGAGAGACTGCACTGAGGAGTTTTCTTCATTAACATAAGCATGAAACCACACTGTATTCCTGGAAATGCTGCTGCTGGAATTCACTCAGGGGTTGTTGGGTTTCATAAAGCACAGACATGTGTGTTTTGGAGAGAAACAAAGAGCTGGAGGTAAAGATGTGGCCTCAGATACAGTTCATGTTCTTGCCTCAGATGACGTTACAGGCTTGTGTGAACATGTGTGTGTGTATTTTGGAGAGGGTTGTGCACAGACAAACCCTCTCCAAACCATATGTTTCATGTAGAGACAACAGAGAAACAGAATGGATTCATGAGCTGAGGAAGAAAGGGGGAAGGAGTTGTGTTTAAACAGAGCACAGGATTCCCAGGAAGAGGAAACATTCATCATCTGAAGGCTCCCTTTAATCAACATTAACTGCTGTACTGTAATCTTACAGTGTTGGAGTTTGAGCATTTCATGAGTGTAAAACTCTTAATACAGTAGAAAAGAGTTAAAGAAAGGACACATCATTAGATTATATTGTGTTAAACAGAAAACGTTCACCTCTGCCTTCTTCTATACATCTTTAGTTTTTAAATAATACCATCCATTGTGGGTTACAATTGACCGCTTTGCTGCTGCGTTACTCAAACGCTTCACACTTTTTTACATCTTGTCACCTTCTAACCACAAACCTCAGGGAAGTTTATTAGGATTTTATGTGACAGACCAACACAAAGTAGCACATAATTAGGAAGTGCAAGGAAACTACGTGGTTTACAAAATTTTGTACAAACAGAAATATGAGGCTTGCTTTTGTTGTCAGCGCATAGAAGGCATTTTAAATGCTTTTTTGGCATTATCACCTTAGTTTGAGACAATCGTGACAGAATATATTGAATGGCCAAACTTGGACTGAGTTATTCAGCAGTGATTACGAATGTTTTAAAGAAATTTGGGATTCATAGTTTTCTCAAATATCATTTTCAAAATTAATTTATGCATCAATCTAGATTTATTACTTTCAGATATTTTTTGTTTTCAATGCTTCTTAGATGTGACATAATAAAGTATGATTTCTTGGGAATGTCTTTGATTGTGTGTGGGGGTTGCAGAAGGAGGGGCTCGCCCAGGGCGTCATTCATGCAGGAACCACTACTGCTAACAGAGCTGATTTTAAAAACTAGAGAGAGAAACACCAGAATTAATGAGTTCTGACCTTGAGCTGCTTACTTTGATTGGTTTGACTTAAAACTGGCTTTTTGTGGGTTCTCATATGAACCAAACACATCCATAAAAGCTTAGCCTCATTGTTGGAGGAAATCAGTGAAGTTATGGCCCTGCTAAGTCAGATGAACAAACTCTGAACACAGTAGTGACCTTAAAACATGTACAAATGTAATAAGAAGAAGCTGCCTGGATACAGCATTGAGCTGCAGGACAGAAACCCCAAAGACAAAACGTTTATTGAGTCATCCCTCCTTTTGCTTCCAATAAACCAGATTCTCTTTAAATCTTTTAGAGTTCTCAAGACTTTGTGAAGGTCTCAGAGTTGTTTTTGATAGTACCGCCTTTTATGCGATTTTTGCAGCCTTTCGAACAAGACTTCTAATACTTAAATGTTTGCACAAAATCCCGGCTTCTTAAAAGCAAGGCTTAAAAAAATTTAGGGAGTGTTTAATTTGTTTGTAATAAATAAATTTTTAACCAGGGACATTTTACATCTGGGAGAAGCAACAAAACTGCAACTTCCTAAAGAGTAACAATAGTTTTTCTGAGTTTTTGCTGTAAAGTTAGGTTCAAAGCATGCTTCTGTTTGCAGGAGGAAAATAGTTTTTAGCACTGAAAAGAACAATTTGAAGCTGGTAGTGGGGGTTTTTGCTAATACATAATTCAGCAGTGAACATGCTTTCCAAAATCCCCTCCAAAGACTCACTTATACATATGCAGCCAGCGAGCTGCACACAAAGAACGTTCACACACTCCAAACACAGGATACTGTAATTGGAACAAGGTGCAGCGTGACTATGATCTCACCCCCTCCTGGCCTGTCATTCTCTCTCTCCTTCACTTGCTTTCTCCTTTCTTTACATTTTCTTTCAATCTCTCACTTTCTTGTTCTCTGAGGTCTAACCCATCCCCAGGACTTAGAAGACAAAAAACAACCCCTCACAAGTACAGACACACAAACTTGGCATCGCTTACATGTCTTTTTTTGTTTTTGTTTTTTGCTTTAGTATTCCTTCCACCTCATTTCGTCTCCAAATATAGCACAGGGGAGTCGTAAAAACAAGCACATGTACATTTTCTTTTCTGCAGTTTCATGAAAATGATTTCCAGACTTGCGTGTCGCTCCTGAACAAAAACATGCACATGAAATCAAAGCTTATGATTGCGTCTGCCTTCAATGAGCTTCATTTACACAACTCACACACACACTCACAATCAAACATTCAAATAAATATTTGCTTTCCTACACTATTCAATACAGAATATTTGTTTTGACTCTAACGCACCTCCTCACGCTTTTGAAAATGTTTCCGATGTGCAGTTTTACTCGGGCTTTACCCAAATCAGTCGGTTTGAACATAGACTCCATCAAGGCCAAAGCTTCTCCACAAACTCACCAAAAACATCCAACCCTAACTCTTTTTTATAAAACCGCATATGACTTGAACAGTTTCAGGGACGACTCTCATGATCTGCATGACTTTCAAACTCATTCCCAGCTTTTCATGATGCATTTGACCTGTTCTGTTTACATGATGGACTGATTGGACAACATGCAATTTAAATGATAAAAAAAAAAAAGAATTGGGTGCACAAGTTAATTTATTCTGTATTTGCTGTAATCAACAATCATCAATTATATATACAGGCTTAAATATATACATACACCCCCACTAATAACTGGATAAAAGTCTCCTGGTAAGTTGCACCTCAACCATACGTTTTTTAAACAAGATCCTGGCTGGATATTTGACCTTGAACCTTTTTGTTTATACCAGAAGCTTCAAACCTGAAGGACTAAACTGGAAAAAAAAAAAGATCAGAATTAATATGACATCTATGCTCATGGCGACTGCATGCGGACAAACCAGATTTGTCTATTTTTCTTTTTCTAATCATCATTCCAGTTCTTTGATGTACAGGGGTTGGACAATGAAACTGAAACACCTGGTTTTAGACCACAATAATTTATTAGTATGGTGTAGGGCCTCCTTTTGCGGCCAATACAGCGTCAATTCGTCTTGGGAATGACATATACAAGTCCTGCACAGTGGTCAGAGGGATTTTAAGCCATTCTTCTTGCAGGATAGTGGCCAGGTCACTACGTGATACTGGTGGAGGAAAACGTTTCCTGACTCGCTCCTCCAAAACACCCCAAAGTGGCTCAATAATATTTAAATCTGGTGACTGTGCAGGCCATGGGAGATGTTCAACTTCACTTTCATGTTCATTAAACCAATCTTTCACCAGTCTTGCTGTGTGTATTGGTGCATTATCATCCTGATACACGGCACCGCCTTCAGGATACAATGTTTGAACCATTGGATGCACATGGTCCTCAAGAATGGTTCGGTAGTCCTTGGCAGTGACGCGCCCATCTAGCACAAGTATTGGGCCAAGGGAATGCCATGATATGGCAGCCCAAACCATCACTGATCCACCCCCATGCTTCACTCTGGGCATGCAACAGTCTGGGTGGTACGCTTCTTTGGGGCTTCTCCACACCGTAACTCTCCCGGATGTGGGGAAAACAGTAAAGGTGGACTCATCAGAGAACAATGCATGTTTCACATTGTCCACAGCCCAAGATTTGCGCTCCTTGCACCATTGAAACCAACGATTGGCATTGGCATGAGTGACCAAAGGTTTTTCTATGGCAACCCGGCCGTGTATATTGACCCTGTGGAGCTCCCGACGGACAGTTCTGGTGGAAACAGGAGAGTTGAGGTGCACATTTAATTCTGCTGTGATTTGGGCAGCCGTGGTTTTATGTTTTTTGGATACAATCCGGGTTAGCACCCAAACATCCCTTTCAGACAGCTTCCTCTTGCGTCCACAGTTAATCCTGTTGGATGTGGTTCGTCCTTCTTGGTGGTATGCTGACATTACCCTGGATACCGTGGCTCTTGATACATCACAAAGACTTGCTGTCTTGGTCACAGATGCGCCAGCAAGACGTGCACCAACAATTTGTCCTCTTTTGAACTCTGGTATGTCACCCATAATGTTGTGTGCATTTCAATGTTTTGAGCAAAACTGTGCTCTTACCCTGCTAATTGAACCTTCACACTCTGCTCTTACTGGTGCAATGTGCAATCAATGAAGACTGGCTACCAGGCTGGTCCAATTTAGCCATGAAACCTCCCACACTAAAATGACAGGTGTTTCAGTTTCATTGTCCAACCCCTGTACATTTAGCCTTAAAAACCACACTGACTGATTTTTTAGGGGTAATTAAGCGTCTATCCAGTACATCTCATCTCTGTCAGCTGTGTTTGAGCGTACTCTGTGTTTGTTTTCATTGGCCCTCATGCTGGTGCTGTTTGACTTGGATCTAAGGTTTCATGTTGGGTTTAAAATTTGCGACGAGCTACTCGACTTGTTTAAGCGTATAGATTGAAGCAGGTTATGTTTATGGTTTTGATTGAGCGGCTGTCTTCACAATTTCTTCGTCTTCAGTGATTATATTTTAAGTATGTTTACACAAAGAAAGAGAAAAATGGTTGACAGCCAGAAAAGCAGAGTGAGGCACTGGAAGGTGGTGTTGAAGGTGTTGTTGAGGCATGCAACAAACAATTTCATGTTATTTGAATAAAACATGGAATGCTGTAATATGTATTTTACCAAAACAAATGAATCTTTTGAAGATTTTAGAAACTTTAAGTATGAGGACATCTATTCATTAGGCAAACAAATCCTACGTTAAGAAGTAATGGTCGAAACGTTATTATAATTATTAATACAGCCCTTATTTATCCCCTCCAACTAAGTATGCCTAAGATTTTTGTTGTTTAAAATATACTTTTTAAAAGCTGATCAGAGTTTCCAGGAAAATGGAATTGAAACAAGAAAGTGCCTTCTCTTCAGTTTGGTTGAGGACCTGTTATACTGTGGGCCTGATTATCTTTGAAAGGCCCTGAGAACCTTGTTGGAGTGTATGCTGCCTCAAACCATGAACCCTTAAATATACCAGGAAAATTAAAGAAAGGCAAACTTTGGAAGCTTCTGGAAGCTGAATTCACAACAACAATGTTGCTTTCCTGTGTGACATCATGGAGAAAACTAAAGAAATCAGCCAAGATATCATGAAGAGAATTATGGACCTCCATCAGTCTTGTTCATCCTTGGGTACAGGTTTTAGATGCCTGAAGGTGACATATTCATCTAACACCATGGGAATGTCCAGCCATCTTACTGTTCAGGAAGGAGACAGGCTTTGTTTTCCAGAGATGATTAAGTTATGTTGTTAAATGTGTGAATGAAGCCCAAAACAAAACCAGAAGACCTTGTGAAGAGGCTGGTTGAAGCTGGTAAGATAGTCATTATCCATAGTGAACTGTCCTGTAGTGACACAGGCTGAAGTGCCACTCAGAGAGGAAGAAGCAATTACTCCCAAGACCTTACACTTTAGGTACATGCCCTGTCACCTGAAGAAACTGCACCCTAAGTGTTAGGTTATAATGACCGTTGTTACATTTGAGGGTAAATCTGGAAAGGTTTGCAACCCTGAGAACACCTAACTCCCAACTGTGAAGTACAAGGGTGGTAGCATCATGTTGTGTGAGTGTTGGCTGCAGTAGGGACTGGTGCACTTCACAAATTAGATGGCATCATCATAAAGAAGGAATATTATGTAAACGTTTGAAGCAACATCTCAAGACATCAGACACATATTTAGAGCTTTGGAACAAACCAGTCTTCTGAATGGACAACCAGTCTCAACATACCACCAAATTAGTTACAAAGTGGCTTTAGGACAATAAAATCAACGTTTGGTGTGGCCATCACATCGCCCTGATATCAGTCCCATAGAAGACTAGTGGGCAAGCCAGGTGGCCAACAAACCTGAGTCAGTTACAGCAGTTTTGTCAGGAGGAATGGGCCCAAATTCCAGCAAACTATTGTGAGTCTTGTTGAGGGATAAGAGAAACATTTGAACCGAATCATGTTTAAAAGGCAATTCTACCAAATACAGGAATTTGAAGAAAGTAAAAACAGTTCTAATTATTCTAGCATTTTGTAAAAATAAAGATTTTGGTAATCCTTGCTGAGATAAAACAAGAAACCTTAAGCCTGATTTAATGCCAGACATTGAGATAAAAAAGGTTATGTGTCTTTATACAGTATAAATATCTGACTCTTGAATTTAACATCAGTCATAATGTTAAGAAGGTTATCTGTTGACTGCTCATAATTTCCTGACAGAACCCCACATCATGTCAAAAGATGTGAGCTATGGCACGGCGCTGGTGGTATAAAGGCTTGACCCGTGTCCTAGAGGCTGTAGTCATCAACAAGGCAGTCCTGGGTTCGACTCCCGGCCATGGTGACGTTTGCCCCATGTCTTCCCCTCTCTCTCTCTGCTCCTGACTAGCTACTGTCAAAAACACTTAGACAAATAAAGACCAGTAGTGCTGCAAAAAAAATCTTAAAAAAGAAAAACGATGTGAATTATCCCTGAACGATATCTGAAGAAACACATTGTTTCTTATCTGAACATAGTGAGAAAGAGCTGTTGTTTCCATGGCTGTGCTGCTATTCAGCTCAAAGCAACTTTTTACCTTTTTAAAAATGATGCTGTTTGTTGCAGCGAGGGAGCAGCTGAGGCGGTCCAGATACAGCAGGACCTTTCTGGTGGAGAGTGGGACTGGGGAGCTATGGTCCGAACTGCAGACCGGTGAGTGTGTCTGACAGGCCCCTCACACTGAACATACTGATGGTTTTGACCTTTACCCTTTAGTAGCATAAACATGTTCTGTGTGTGTGCTGAGGGGGAGGGTCTACTTTCTGGTGCATTGTGTTTGTTTATTTTTTCTCCCAGACAGAATCACTGTTTAAGAGTCCTTCTCAATAAACCATGGCTCTGATTGGCCCAACCGATCGCAGGATTTACATCGAAGAAAAAAGTTTCCCAGTTTGCTTGTTTCTCTCTGTCGAGCCATAACGACAATCTGAGGAGCCATGTGGCCCCACTGACCTTTTCTGCTCTCTTTCCTGTTCAAACACACACACACACACACAGGATGGACCCAGCCCATGGGATTCTCTGCCTCTGTGCTGTAAATCCACAGAGGGAATACCAGAAACCTTCTTTTGCCCTTCTCTCATGCATTTTATCCTTCGTTTCTTTGCAGATCTATTCATTTCATTCCTCTCTATTTTCTGACCTCTTTGTGTGTTTGTGTTCAGGATGAAACCGGGTGCTTTACTAAACTCGGCCCTTATCTTTATGTTTATCATGAACACTGACAAACAAACAGCTATTACTCAAGCCTGAATGTTGTTTATTGGTTTAAAACCTTAAAAGGAAAACAACAAACATCGTAAGTAGATGTTCAAAACGACAAATCACTCAGACTCAACTTTTGAATCTTGAATGAATCATTTTTACAGTGCCTTGCAGTAATATTCTTGAACTTTGTCACACAATGTCATCTGACAACAACAAACTTTAATCTATTTTATTGGCTTCATGACAAAAATACAAGAATTTTATGACTCAGCCTACAATAGGAAAGCAGTGGAATCTGGTGCAATATTTTTCTACAAAATGAAAACCTAACAAAATAAAATGCATGATTGAAGAAAGATTTCCTACAAAACAAATCAGCCAAAAAAATCTGTAAAACAACGTACTAAATGCCAGGAGAGGCATGAGGGTTATAAATTATTTTGCAACTTTCTGTCTTAATTAGTGAGGAGGATTGGGCTAATGTCTGGAAATATACTAAGTTCATTTCTGTTTGCATTAGAGTAAGATCGAACTTAAAATTACTCACAGAATGCATATTTCACCAAACTGCAGACATAGGTTCGACTCTAGTCTTTCTCCCATGTGTCCTAAGTGTAAAATTGGGACTTTGACACATTGTTTTCGGTCATCTCCGAAGCTGAAGAGATACTGGTCTGATATAATTTGTGAAATGCAGAAAATATTAAGTGTACATATTGACATGGATCCAATGACCCTTATTTTAGGGCTGCCACATAGGAATGTGATATCAAAGGCTAAAAACAGACTGTATTGTATACTTGCTTTTGGTGCAAGAAAGAATATCCTAATGGAGTGGATTAGTGCAAAAGGACCTACAATCAAAGGCTGGCAGAGGGTCCTGTTTGACCTGCTACCATTAGAATATTTAACATCTATTCTACACTCTAAGACAGAACATTTATTTGATGTCTGGGAACCATATCTAAAATATGTACCTGAAGTCTCAGCCATTATGCTCCAGGGATTCGTTTGAGTTGCTAACTGTATTCTATTGTTATTTTTCTGTGTTTAATGTTGTGCGTTGAGTCTGAGCTGGTGTTGTGTTGTTGTTTTGTAAAGATGGAAAAATCCAATAAAGAAAAATTAATTCATTCATTATTTTGCAAAGAAGAATAAGCAAAATGTTCATTGTCTTAATTTGCAAAGCTGGTAGCGACATAGCCCAAAAGACCAAACAAAGTATTGACTCAGAGCTTGTCAGGTTTTTCTGAGATAAAAATAAAAATAAAAATATGCCTTTTTCCTTCTTTTTCATTACTCAAGCACGACTTTGTGTCGTAATGTGAAAAAGTTTGGAAAGGTTAAATGGGTGTGAATATTGTTTCAAGGCACTGTGAAAACAGCAGTTTATGACATTTTTACCCGGGAATGCTCCAATAATACAAAGTGCAGCAAGGGTACTGTCAATACATATTTAGAAAACTATTGATCAAGACCACTTAAGGAGATTTTTCAAAAGAAATCTGGCCGCTTTGGAGGCAAACTAGATGAGAGTAAATAGTTTTGCACTCTACTTTCTGCTGTCTTTCGGTAGGTGATAGGTACGTCGTTGCAGACTGTGGAGGAGGAACAGTTGACCTGACGGTTCATCAGATTGAACAGCCGCAGGGAACACTTAAAGAGCTCTACAAAGCCTCAGGTACACTATTTCACCATCTATCCAGAAACTAGAAAGATTATCGACACATTTCCAAAACCTCAGTGTTTCTTCCAGGCGGTCCATACGGTGCAGTCGGGGTCGACCTTGCCTTCGAAGCCATGCTGTGCCAGATCTTCGGCGAGGACTTCATACATAGCTTCAAAGCCAAGCGGCCGGCGGCCTGGGTGGACCTCATGATTGCATTCGAAGCGAGGAAACGGACCGCGTCGCCAGGAAGAACCAACGCCCTGAATATCTCTCTGCCCTTCTCTTTCATTGACTTCTACAAGAGACACAGAGGACAGAGTGTGGAGGCTGCCCTGAGGAGGAGCAAGTGGGTGGAGGGTGATGGGTGACCGGGAGCAGTCTGATGTTGTTGTCTGTTGTTATGACTGTAAAAGTCAACAAGAAAAATGTGTTTTTCTGTGTGTCAGTATGAACATTGTGAAGTGGTCGTCCCAGGGGATGCTGCGGCTGACGCAGGAAGCAATGAATGAGCTCTTCCAGCCCACCATCAGCAATATAGTCAAACATATAGGTGAGAAAGACATGTAAGGACAAATGCCTGGACATCTTCTATGCACTCACAGCATTCAGACACTATGTACTGAAAGTAAGAGACACTTTCCCTGACTTATTTGTTCCTTTGTAATTTCCACATCTAAGTTATTATGACCTTATCCAGCTACTTGCTAAGAGTGGTTAGTCTGATGGCAACAATCAGCAGTTCCTACTGGTTTCCTACTGGATAGATTGGGTGAAACATCATTGTTAGCTGCAACTACTAAAGCAAAGGGATTGCAGCATAAGCACTAAAAGACTTGTAGAAGCTTATCATTTAGAAACGCTTAGATGGGAATTGTCTATGGATTAAACTATCTTTGTAACAAGCTGTGCTGTACAGAAAGTCAGCGGAGTCACTGTAGATTAAAAAGCACATCACAGTGATGAAATATGTATTGGCTCACCCGACAGAATAATCAGCAGAAGAAACAATTAACCAGGTAATTTTTATCATGTCAGCTTAGCTATTGTAAGGTTTCTGGTGTTGTCAGGGAAATAAACAAAAACATGACCACAGACTTTAGAGACCAAGCATAATGGCTTCCTTAGATTCTCCATTCAAGAAGATGCTGACCTCATTTTTAGGTTTCTCTCCCTACTCCACGTAGAACCTGACCAGAAGAAATGTCAAATATCAAATCAGCCACATTCCAGTGGTACATTTAAAGCCAAGGTGCTGGGTTTACAGTACACACATTTGCTGGCCTGAGAGGTCAGAAAAGGGTTTTCCATCAATGAAGTTTCAGGAATACCAAGCCAAGCTGCAGGAAAATAACCGGAACGTGAAACTGTTCAAAAACACTAACTGAAACTACTGAAGTTTGCTGATGACACCACTGTTATTGGCCTGATCCAGGACCGTGATGAGTCTGCATACAGACGGGAGGTGGATCGGCTGGTACACTGGTGTGGTCAGAACCACCTGGAACTTAACCCATTGAAGACTGTGGAGATGATGGTGGACATTCGGAGAACACCACCCCCACACACACCCCTCACCAACCTCAACAACACCGTGTCAGCTCTGGACCACTTCAAGTTCCTAGGAACCACCATCTCTGAGGACCTGAAATGGTCCTCACACATAGACAATGTTTGGAAGAAGACCAAGCAGAGACTGTACTTCCTGAGGCAAATGAAGAAGTACAACCTTCCACAGGAGCTGCTGGTCATCTTCTACACTGCCATCATTCAATCTGTCCTGTCTTCATCCATCTCAGTGTGGTTTGGCTCATCCACAAAACAGGACAGGTCCAGACTGCAACAAAGAATCAGGTCTCCAGAGAGAATAATCAGAGCTGACCTTTCCTCTATCCAGGACTTATACAGGTCTAGGGTCAGGAAAAGGGCAGCTAAAATACCTGCAGACCACACACACCCTGCACAATAAACTGTTTAAATTTTATCTTCAGGTCGGCACTACAGAACGCTGTCTGCTAAAATCAGCCGCCACAGAGACAGTTTCTTTCCCCAGGCAGTTTCTCTGTTGAATACTTGACAGTCAGAGTTCCAGAACAACATCATGCATACTTGGACTAATCTCTTATTATATCCTATTGTAAAGTAAATTGTGTTTATATATACATTTAAAAAGATATTTTTATTTCCATTTATTATATAAAAATTTTTTTTTAAAGTGTACCGGAGTCAAATTCCTTGTTTGTGTGCACAAACTTGGCAATAAAGCTGCTTCTGATTCTGTTTAGTGACAGTTTTCGTCTTTTCTGACAGAGGAATTGATGGGGAAGCTGGAGGTGCGCGGTGTGCGCTTCTTGTTCCTGGTTGGTGGTTTTGCAGAGTCCCCAATGTTACAGAAAGCAGTCCAGAAGGCACTGGGAAGGACCTGCCGTATCATCATCCCCCATGATGTTGGCCTGACCATCCTGAAGGGTGCCGTTCTCTTTGGACTGGATCCCACTGTGGTAAAGGACCAGGAATACCAGTTAGTGTCAGAGTAGTGCTATGACTCTTGATCTAATGGCTTCCCTTTTGCAGGTCAGAGTGCGACGGTGCCCTGTGACCTATGGGGTTGGTGTCCTGAACCGGTTCGTGGGGGGACGGCACCCTCGGGATAAGCTCCTCATCAAAGACGGCCGTGAGTGGTGCACGGACATCTTCGACCGCTTCGTCTTCGTCGATCAGTCTGTGGCTTTGGGAGAGGTCATTCGACGAAGCTACACGCCTGCCCGGGTGGGCCAGCGAAAGATCATCATCAACATCTACTGCAGTGTCACAGATGACATCACCTACATCTCCGACCCCGGCGTCAGGAAGTGTGGGACAATAACCTTAGACTTACCGGAATCATCAGCGCCACCTGGAGCGGTGGGTGAAGCAGGCGCAGCAGTGGCGGGGCCAGAAAGGAGAGAGATCAGGGCCACCATGCAGTTTGGAGATACAGAGATCAAAGTCACGGCTGTTGACGTCATGTCGAACAGGTCTGTCCGGGCCTCCATAGACTTCCTGTCCAACTAAGGTGGAGCAGCTTGCAGAGACTTGAAACCAACCAAAACTGATTTAACTCATATGTCAGGGTTTTTGATGTGCAGTCAGTGTTTAACATTTTCTCGAACCCTCTCTGAGTTTATCCATCCAGACCTCCAGAGGAGATACGCTTTCAGTGGAGACCACAGCATAAACTCGTCCAACATTTCCTGCACAGAAACTCTTCAAAGAAACAGAAACACTCTTTGATGCCATAGAAGCATCCTGGAACAAACTTACCCTTCATATTGCTTACCTTCACCAAGAAGTATTTCAAGTTCAGACTGAATCACCTAAAGACCTTACAAAGTATGCTACCTAGAGTGAGATTCAGCCACGTTTATTTTATCCTCATATGATACCCAATACCTCATTTAAATCCTCATTTGAAACATTTCTGGACTTATTTTCTTTTACAAGGTAGTGCTTCATCTAGTGGTAAGATGGCATAACTACAAGCTAAAAAAAGATTGCATTTGTTGAAAGTGGTTGAGGATTGTGGCATTATAACATTTAAAGGTCTATTACATTTTAAAGTCTTTGCCATATGACTGCTACTGTGTTCAATATAACTTGATTTATTTAGTCCTAATGAAACCAGGTCAGTTCTTAAAACTTTTCCATGTTTTAAAACATTCCAAGAAAAGCTTTTTTTTATATTATTTTACATAATTTTATGCAGAAACTGCCTCAGTACAGTTCCTGGACATCAGTGAAGATGATTGAATCAGATGTCTAACGGATGTGCCGAGAGGGAAATACAGATTTAAGCTGTGATGGGTTTCTTTTATTATAGTGGAGCCAGAATATCAGCCAAAAATTCCAGTAAAAAACTTCTCCGTGTTATACTCAGCCGTTTTCTTCTTCCAAACTTGACTGGTTGAGCAGAATTTGGGTCTCATCTCATTCATTCTCCCAAGCCTGAGACTAACCAGTTCACATGCCTTCTCCAGCAGGGGGAGAACACATTAAAGTGCATTGTAGCATGTTGTGTTTCTAATGGTGTTAAAGTGGTCCAAACTAGATCATTAAAACATTCCTTTAGGGGAGCTGATGCATGAGGCATGAGGCCTTGCATGGAGCTCCAGACTCCTCCACATTACTGCACCAGCTGTTGAAATTTGTTCCCCAAGCTTCTTGCTAAAGGTCTTTAGCCCAATTCCAGCCTTGTGCAGATCTCGGATCTTGGCTCCGGCATCCTTTGACGGCTGTTCGGTCATGTGGTTGTTAGAGGCCAATTTCTAATGCAAATGAACGTGCAAATAAATAATTGTGTGTCTTGTTCCTTTTAAAAAGAAACAACTGAAAACAGAGACTGTTCTTTTATTATTGGGCAAACTAACAAAATCTACAGAAGACCTAATAATTATCCTCCCAGACTCTTCTTGGTTCTTTACCTGCTAAGTTTCTCTACAGGAACCAAAAGTGTCAGAACTTTGCCAAGAAAAGATCTTCATGGGGCTAAGAGGGGTGGGAATAATACTTCCTTTTCACGACTTTGATCCAAAACCAAAGATTATCAGTTACTGCATTTTTATAAGGTTTCGCAAAGATGTCTTTCTGTATAAATTTGACTGATTAGCCAACTGTTGGCAATGTAAGTTTGATGTTAAGTCTGCAAGTAAAACAAGCTCGATGGCATGGAAGATGAGTAAAGAAACACTCAGTTGTTCCTGAAAAGCAAAATAAATTGTACGTAATTCTCTAAGGCCTGACCTTAAATAAAAACACCGTTACTTTTTGGTGGCTGGTGACTAACACCGTTGGTGCACATAAATAAAATGAAACGACAAAAAACGGCAAGTTTAAAGATCCATAAACCTTTTTTTTCCTCGCTGTCTGACATTAAATCAGATTAAACCTTTACCAAAATGATTTCAACTTGCTGGATGGGATTTAATTATCTTTCTTTGTTTGCACACACCTTTTCAGCTCTGCTTACAAATTTTCTATGGGTCTCAGATCAGTGCTTTGTGGTGGCTACTCCAAAATATTGAGTTCGTTGTCCTTAAGTAACCTATTAGCTGAGGGTCATTATCCTTTTAAAGGACCCATTTGTGCCCAAGTTTTAACTACAGGCTGACATCCTGAGATATTGCTTCAATACTTCTACATAATGTTCTTACCACAGGACACCATCTCTTTTGTGAAGTGCACTAGTCCCTCCTGTAGAAAACACCCCCATGGCATGATGCTGCTATTACCGTGCTTCACCATTGGGATGTTCTCAGGCTAGCAAGCTTCCATTTTTACCACCACAATGTAAACTGGTCTTTTGTTCAAACACTTTAATTATAGTTTCATCAGAACACAGGACATGAAAAATCTAAACATTTTAATCTTTGCTCCTCAGCTTATATTCGCTAATTTAAACCATCTTTCTTTGTTGTTTCTGGAGTAATGGATTCTTCCTCGCCGAGCGGCCTTTCAGCCGAGAGGACTACAGGTCCTTCTCAAAATATTAGCATAATGTGATAAAGTTCATTATTTTCCATAATGTAATGATGAAAATGTAACATTCATATATTTTAGATTCATTGCACACTAACTGAAATATTTCAGGTCTTTTATTGTCTTAATACGGATGATTTTGGCATACAGCTCATGAAAACCCAAAATTCCTATCTCACAAAATTAGCATATTTCATCCAACCAATAAAAGAAAAGTGTTGTTAATACAAAAAACGTCAACCTTCAAATAATCATGTACAGTTATGCACTCAATACTTGGTCGGGAATCCTTTTGCAGAAATGACTGCTTCAATGCGGCGTGGCATGGAGGCAATCAGCCTGTGGCACTGCTGAGGTCGTATGGAGGCCCAGGATGCTTCGATAGCGACCTTTAGCTCATCCAGAGTGTTGGGTCTTGAGTCTCTCAACGTTCTCTTCACAATATCCCACAGATTCTCTATGGGGTTCAGGTCAGGAGAGTTGGCAGGCCAATTGAGCACGGTGATACCATGGTCAGTAAACCATTTACCAGTGGTTTTGGCACTGTGAGCAGGTGCCAGGTCGTGCTGAAAAATGAAATCTTCATCTCCATAAAGCTTTTCAGCAGATGGAAGCATGAAGTGCTCCAAAATCTCCTGATAGCTAGCTGCATTGACCCTGCCCTTGATAAAACACAGTGGACCAACACCAGCAGCTGACACGGCACCCCAGACCATCACTGACTGTGGGTACTTGACACTGGACTTCTGGCATTTTGGCATTTCCTTCTCCCTAGTCTTCCTCCAGACTCTGGCACCTTGATTTCTGAATGACATGCAGAATTTGCTTTCATCCGAAAAAAGTACTTTGGACCACTGAGCAACAGTCCAGTGCTGCTTCTCTGTAGCCCAGGTCAGGAGCTCCTGCCGCTGTTTCTGGTTCAAAAGTGGCTTAACCTGGGGAATGCGGCACCTGTAGCCCATTTCCTGCACACGCCTGTGCACGGTGGCTCTGGATGTTTCTACTCCAGACTCAGTCCACTGCTTCCGCAGGTCCCCCAAGGTCTGGAATCGGCCCTTCTCCACAATCTTCCTCAGGGTCCGGTCACCTCTTCTCGTTGTGCAGCGTTTTCTGCCACACTTTTTCCTTCCCACAGACTTCCCACTGAGGTGCCTTGATACAGCACTCTGGGAACAGCCTATTCGTTCAGAAATTCCTTTCTGTGTCTTACCCTCTTGCTTGAGGGTGTCAATAGTGGCCTTCTGGACAGCAGTCAGGTCGGCAGTCTTACCCATGATTGGGGTTTTGAGTGATGAACCAGGCTGGGAGTTTTAAAGGCCTCAGGAATCTTTTGCAGGTGTTTAGAGTTAACTCGTTGATTCAGATGATTAGGTTCATAGCTCGTTTAGAGACCCTTTTAATAATATGCTAATTTTGTGAGATAGGAATTTTGGGTTTTCATGAGCTGTATGCCAAAATCATCCGTATTAAGACAATAAAAGACCTGAAATATTTCAGTTAGTGTGCAATGAATCTAAAATATATGAATGTTAAATTTTCATCATGACATTATAGAAAATAATGAACTTTATCACAATATGCTAATTTTTTGAGAAGGACCTGTATTCACTGTGGATCATGACGCCCTCAAACCAGCATCTTCACCATGTCTGCCGTTTTTGTTCGTAGGGTTGATGCTCACATTTCGCACTGAAACAGGTTAATCTCTGGGACACAGAAGTGATGTCCTTCCTGACTACTGCGATGACTGGACATTCCCAGTGTTTATACTTGTGGAACCAAACGTGACACCTTCTGGCATCTGGAGACTAATGCCACAAACAGCCAGACTTCTGGACCTTTATACAACAGTCTTCTTCAGATTCAAGTAGACTACTTCAGGTGCTGCCTTAAAATACATGTTGAGTCCTCGTTAGTCAAATGTTGTGAATAAACCTATCAAAGGCTTACAAAGCCATGACATCATTTCAGCGGTTGCAAATAGCGCAAAGGCAAAGTGGTCTTAGTGTTTGTTAACATCTGAATTTGAAGAGAGTAACAAAGAAAAACATTTTGTCTTATTTCATGTCAGACAAAAGGTCACTTTTTCAGGTGTAAATAGTTCTGGAGGGGAGCTCAGGAACCACCTCAGCTGACTCCTTTAAATGCAGAAAAGCAGCAGCCCAACTCAAACCTGCCCCTGAATAATTTAGCTCCTCAACCTCATCCCCAAGGGTCGGTCCTTCCACCCAGCAGATAAAGCTCACCTCAGTCATTTATATCTGGGAACATGACAATTATCTCCTGACGACAGGTGAGGAGCAGATCATAGATGGACCATCAAATTAAGAGCTTTTGGCTCAGTTATTTCTTCACCACAACAGACCTGAGCAGCGCCTGCATTACTGCAGACGAAGCTCCAATCTTTGTGTCTACACTTGGAAATTTATTTTTTACCCAAGCTGTCAATTATTTAAAAACTAATTTTAATTTCCAAGTCATCTGCATTACTTTTAAAACCACTTTGTACATAAACATCAGCAGGAAGAACAGTCAGTTTGATTTCAGCTGTGAATTTATTGATTAGAATGGTCCAATAAATAGCTTCACAAAGATGGTTTCAGAACTGCTCAACATCCTTTCAGTGCTTTTTTACCCCTCCACATCAAACAGCAGTTTTTCCTTTTTAACAAAAACAAGGTTGAAGGTTACAGACTGGCTCCATTCAGGTCACAGAGGTACGACTGGCCTGAAGGCGACAGGTTTGGGTCACAAACGGCGGTGAAGCTGCTGTCATTCTGCTTGTACTGGCTACAGGAAGGGAGAAGCAGTGACTAAAATGTTTTACTGTCCTTTTCAAAAACAAGAGGAAAACAAAGATTTTTTTTTTTTTTTTTATGAAGAAAGTCCACAGAATCTGCGTTGAAATGAATGATGAACATCTCCCCCTTTTTTCCTGCTATTTTCCATCTCACATCATTTTATCCACAAACAAAAGCAGCATCCATAAATTCTTCACCTGCATCTGCGTTTGGGTTTGAACCCCGCTTTAGATCGCGGGTTTTATTAGTGAGCGTGGGGTCGCCCGCGGCCTCTCCCCCTCCCGGCGCCACCTGGAGGTGCGTCTACGCTGCTGCGGGGGTTCTTGATCGTCTCATCGACCGACAGGATGAGACAAGCTGCCTCCGACGCCGCCGTCAGGGCGTTTATCTTCACGACGGACGGCTCCCAGACGCAGGCGGTGAAGTTGTCGGTGATGTCCTCGCTGTTGATGTCCACTCCGTACCAGATGCCGCCCTGTGATGAAAGAAAAATGAATACCGTGACGGGACAATTTCTAAACTACACCAGAACAAGTTTTTTGTAAGTTTTGCTTCTTACCTGCGCATGCTTTGCTCGCAGCTTGTTGAGGATGTTGGTGGCGTCGATGCCGGCGTTGTCGCACAGCTGCCTGGGGATGATTTCCAGAGCCTTGGCGTACGCTCCGATGAGCAGCTGCTGCTTCCCGGGGATGGTCCTGGAGTAATCCCGTAGGTACTTGGACAGTTCCATCTCTATGGCTCCTCCACCTGCGACAATGGAGTCGTTCTAGAAGGAGATGATGTGCTACACATTTAGCTACATACAGGATATAATCTTCAGGTTATAGCTCTTAGAAAACCTCCTGCTGTGAAATGTAGTGACAGACCAACACAAAGAAGTGCAAATTTGCTAGATCAAAGGAAAAGCAACATCCAACATATTTTACAAGTAAAAATAGGAAAAGTGTGGCATGCATTTGGATTCAGCACCCCTGAGTGAACCCTTTATAGAACCTCTTGTCGTTTTGGGTCATGTCTCTACTAGCTTTGCACATCGAGACACAAACATTTTTGCCCATTCTTCTTTGCAAAATAGCTCAAACTCAGACAGAGAATGCGGAGGGTCTGCGGACATCAATTTTCAAGCCTTTGCCACAGTGTCTTGATTGGATTTAGATCTGGACTTTGACTGGGCCATTCTAACACAAATATGTTTTGATCTATCCAGGGGTGTCAAACTCCAGCCCTTGAGGGCTGGTGTCCTGAAACAGAGGGACATGAATGTACGACACACTTTTCAGACATTTATAAACATTTCAATGACCGTGCGATCTTTTCTTTCCAATTCACAATTATGCACTTCCACTCTTTGATTGGCAACAAATGTTTAAAGAAATATCAAAACGGATCTCTGCAGCCAGAACCATGTAAACAAGCTCCTGGTTCTTACAGCTGATCAATACGGGTCATAGATGAGCGTTGCAGCAAATCTGAAACCTACAGGCTTCTTTAATGTCCCCACAAAAATGAGCAACAGACCTTGATGGCTCTGCGGACGATCATGATGGCGTCATGCAGCGATCGCTCCGTCTCTTCAGTGAACTGCTCTGCTCCACCCCTCAGGAGGATGGTGCACGTCTTTGTCTTCGGGCAGCCCTTAAAGAAGTTGTACCTGCAGATAAAAAGGAGAAAGGTTTCCTTGTAGACTCAAGACAACCGCTGCAAATGTGCTGATTTCAAACAGCATCAGAAAGGCTTGCGTAGACATCCGTTATCCCCTAGTGGCTTCATAGCTCCTTCAGACATGAGACACAAAACATCAGTTCATCAGTGTGGTACTGTTGTTTAACCCTCCGCATCTCCGTTTCATTAGGCAGCACGACAGGTGGCTGCACTGGTTTAAGATGCTGAAAAATCTGTTCTTTTGTTCGGGTGAGTGAATGCATCCTAATGAAGAACGGACTCCTGCTAGTCCAGCACAGCCTTGGTGGAATCATCTTTTTGAATGAGTGGAGAGGGCATTGAAGTTAAGCAGTAATATTAGTAGGTTGTTTGAATATGACTCCAGAGGAAGCAAAGGAGACGATAAAAGGTTACTCTAAAACTTATTCACACCTGCTGCTCTGCAACACGCAGCCGACGGTTTTCCTCCATGTGTGGCCTGTTTTCAGCCATTAGGCAATAAAGCAGTTTAATGAGAGATGCCCCGAGTTATAAAAATGAGACAAAGTATAAAAGAAAAGGTAATCTGTGTGATCCTGTACAGAAGGCTTCCAGCGGCAGGTTACTTTAAACAGACGGCATGCATTAAAAACCAGTTTGTTTTGTTCTCCTGCCTGTGTTATATGCACCGCATTAATCAGGTTTACAAAAAAAAAGAAAAAAAGAAAAAGACATATGCAGGGCCTTGAAAAAGTATTCATACCCGCTGAAAACATTGTCACACTAAAACTACAAACCAGTCAATTTTTTTTTTCATTTAATATGATTGACCAACACAAAGTAGTTGATAATTGTGAAGTAGAAGTAAAATGAAGCAGGATTTTCAATTTTCTACAAGTAGAAATCTGTGTTTCTATGTGGCATGCATTTAAATTCAGCCCGTTAAGGTCATTACTTTGAAGAATCACCTTTTCCTATAATTAAAGCTGCAGGTCTTTTTGGGCTACGTCTCCAGACATTCAGAGGCGGAAATGTTTGCCCTAATTTGTAAATTAGCTCAAAATCAGTCTGACTGGAATGAGGGAGAACATCAAATTTCAATTTTTGCTACTGTTATTGCATTTAACTGGACTTTGACTGGTCCATTCAAACACATGAATATCCTTTGGTCTAAATTATTCCACTAAAGCTCCACCAGCTTCCCTGTCCCCACTGAAGAAAAGCATGATGCCGCCACCACCATGTTTCAATGTGGGGATGGTGGGTTTGAAGTGATGTGCGGTATCAGATTTCCGCCACAGTGTTTTACATTTAGGCCAAAAGGTTTCATCGGACATGAGCACCTTCTTCCAGATGTTTGCTGTGTTCTCTACAGGGTTTGAGGCCAACTGCAAACTGGACCCCGCATGACTTTCAACAATAGCTTTATTCTGCTACTCTTCCATAAAGGCCAGATTTGTGGAGTGGATAACTTATTGTTGTGGGTTATAAATATCAAACAAGGCACTTTTTATTTTTTACAGGCACCTGGGGCTCCATTGTTTGTGATTTACAATTAGAGGGGAAACAAAAGGTCCAATAACTTTGGAACAGTACAGTTCATCCAAGTTCTGAGCGAGAAACGGGCATCCGCTCAGGTTTAAATTGGTAGTGCTTAAAAAAAGAAAATAGAAATATAGAATTGGCTCAGCTCCAATTAGTTCAATTTATGTACAGTAATAAACCAAAGAACTGTGATCAGAAATGAACCTGATCCATTGAAGTCAGCAAAAAACAAAAAACAAAAAAACAACAAAACGATACGTCTTAAAAGCTTGAAGAAGTGATTAGCAATGAGTGAGTCCAAAGTATCCAGCAGCAAACAGAACCACAGCTAATGATAGAATTTAGACTGGATTCAGAAATCTGAAAATCATGATGATGAAACTTAGCAAATTAAATTAATAAGGAAACAGAGAAGACTTGGGAGCACATTGCCGAACAGATCAATGCGTCATTCCCTTTGCTTCCAGTACCAGCCTGGAATGTGAGCAGTGCCGGTACCTCTGGTACCTGCTGTGATCAGACAATAGAGAGGAGATAGCAGCACACCAGAGAACTGCTCCACAGACGGGGGAGCGCTGCAGATGACCATTTAGGCTTATTCTGCTGACATCATTTACAATACATCTTCCTTCTATGTATATAGTGTTTAGATTATTGAACTATTGTCTAGTTTGTATTTTTGTATATAAATGATTCTGTACTATATTGTTTGAAATTGTGTTCACTTTTTATTTACAGTTATTTATTAATTGCTTCTATTATTTATTTATCCTTCCTAATATTACCTTAGTAGAGGTGCACCTTTAATCTCTCCTGCTACTGAAACTATTTAATTTCACCCTGGGGGGATGATAAAGCTCACATCATCTCTATATAATTAATTGTATGATTGTTACAGAAGTTTTGTGCTCATTTACTCGACTATAAAGTGGGCAGGATCCCTGTGCGGTTCAGTCGGTAGCGTTTTATTAATCTGCTTAAGACACTCTTAAGCTCACTAAGAGTCCTCATTACTCTTAACATCTCCTCATGTTAAGCTCTCTTAAGGCCAAAGTTACTTCGTGAATAACTTTTATCTTACCGAGGTAACATTCTAAGATTTGTCTTAGAATGACGTCACTAGGAGCTACTTTTAGTCTTGGATTCTTCGTGAATATGGGCCCTGATCTTTATCTTCTCTGTATTTATGCTTTTAGCGATACAATTTCTCAGAGTCAGAGAGAATGTGTCTGGATTTGTTTATTAAGCTCCCTTACCTCTCTCCTCCCACCTGCACCTCCTCAAACAGCTCACACTGTCCCAAGACGTCATCAGTCAGCGCTCCAACTGATGTCTGGATGGATCCTCCGCAGGCCTGGAGGCCACATCCAACAAAAACCAGTTAGTGATCCTTCAGGCCATTCATTGATGTTATATCAACACTGACATTTTGGCTGAAATCAATCCAAGAAGTCTGCAGTCTCACCATCATGGTTCTCTTCAGGTCCTCCTCTTGCACCCTGCCGGCACAGAACAGGTCCCTGTCGGCGAAGTACTGGGTGGCCACGTCCCCGATGGGTAACTTAGACAGAACCACCTTGGCTCCTGATTGGTAGATCTTCTCCAGTTTGTTGTAGAGGATTTTCCACTCCGCGTCCACGATGGCCTGATAGTCCTGTGGGAGAGGGGTGCAGAAACATCACATTTACCGGTAGCAAAAGACAAAGAACCGATCTAAAGAGTTTAATGCCGTGATGAACTCCGACCTCCACTGATTTTACGCGAACTTCAGCGTTGTCCTTCTCAGCCTTTAGCTCCAGCTCCACATTGAGCAGGGCGATCTTTGGTTTCTCGTAGCATTTAGGCTGCATCTCAAAGCCAGCGTAGGAGAAAGTCTTCTTGAATGCAACCCCAGTGACTAACTGGGAATCCTGTGCAGTGAATTTTATTCAGAGTTAAATCTCACACCCAGCTGCGCCAATATTATATCTGTAGCTGAACAGTGAGCACTAACCTCGAGGGCTCCTCCCTGCACCTTCTTGATACCAATCATCTTCAGAGACAGCAGCTCGTCCAGAGACATGACAGCGTCCACCACCATCTTGGAGAAGAAGCCCTTCTCACCGGCGATCAGCTTGGAGTTCAGGGCTGTGGCGGCACATTTCTCCAGCAGCTGCCTCTGCTCCCTGAGAAGGTTTATTAGGAGAACATTTACAACATGCCCAAACAGGAGGATGTGATCCGATGAGTTTAAAAAAATCCTTCAACCACTCACTGTTTGTCGTCTTTCTTCACAGAGACAGCGATCTCCTTGATCTTGCTGACAGCAAGGTTGGTGGCAGAGCGGAACGCTCTGATGATGGTCTGAGGGTGGAGACCCTCCTCCACGTACGCCTTCAGCTGCTTCAGGAACTCTGCAGCTAGGAGGGTGACAGATGTGGTGCCATCTCCAACCTTGAGGATGGTTCAGTGGAGAAGGAAAGATAAAAATTTATCTGAGCGTAGGCGTGACCTCTGCTGATTGGACACGGAACTTACCTCGGCATCCTGGGAGCGGGCAATGTCCACCAGCGTCTTGGCTGCAGGATGAACCACATCCAGAAGTTTCAGGATAGTGGCACCGTCGTTGGAGATTGTGGCCTTACCTGGAAGAACGCACACTTGTTTAAAACCAATTAACAAAAATCTCAAAGACTGGCCCAGAACTAAACAACTGATTTTATTTTTTCTGATCCAGCTTTCCTCACCTCTGCCGTCCACCATCAGCTTGTCCATCCCCCTGGGGCCGAGGGTGGTCCTGACAGCCTCAGCAATCACCTGTAAGCAAAAACACCACCACTACAATTAGGAGTGCACCTACTGTTAAATCTCAGATACACTGGGCAAACGTTAAACCAGATAATTTCACACTGCCTCATTGTTCATCCTGATCCTCACAGTGCCAGCTTTTCCTCACATCGCTGTAACAATTTATTCTGACACCCAAAACTCAGTTCAAAATACAATCAGTGAATTGAAGCAGCTGAAAATCCCACTTTCCCACATTTTTAAAAGGCTCAAGTTTCATTAAACATAAAAAAATAAACTATATATATATATATATATATATATATATATATATATATATATAACGTCACCATGGTAACATTCTGGCTGTACTGAATCAACCCTGATGGCAGTAGATGTTGGGAAACTAAAGTTTTGATACATGATTGGACACAGTGAGAGCTATAGCTAAAGACTGAGCGCAATTAATCAGATAACTTTGTGGATTTTTACTAAATCACTGTAGATTAAAATTATGGAGGAGAAACAACACCATTATTCACTAATTCAATACCTCAGGAAAACTGTTTGGAGCCAAATTAACTGGATTTCTTTATTTCACCGGATGAGTTATGCTGAATTGAAACAAATGCAATTATGCCAGATCCAAAATAATTAGATTCTCTCTACAGACAGAACCTTTCGCATATAGGTTGCTGCACACTGCCAGTCAGCAATCTAAAGAGGGCTCCAACACGTTACCCACACTGTTGTTTTAAACGTTAGAAGTGTAATAAATAAGAAGGTGTGTTGTTTTGGCTGCAGCAGCAGTGATCTTTTAATACATTTGATTTTTTTCATGTATGCGTAAACCTTTACCCAAGATTATTATTCTGCAAAAACAGCAACCCCTGTCTGATGGATGAAATGGGCTACACATGAGACGGTTTGTTGTTATCAGATTAACAAATAATAAGAGGCTAGATTTCTTAAATAACAAATGAAGGACAAAGGAAGTCTTCCCCTGACCTGGCAGGCATTGATGTTGCTGATGAGCTGGGGAATGCCCTGGGACGTGTCTGTCCCCTCCTTCAGCAGGATAACCGGTGTGGGCTGCAGGAAAGAAAATAGAGGGCAACAAAAATCGATTAAAATACAATTGAAGACATACAACCAAAAATGGGAAACGTGGGTGGTTAGTTTAGCTCATGTGATGCAGCAGGGTGACAGCATTAAAGGCCTTCTGGTATGTTTACGACATTTAGAGCCCTGTAAACATGAGCTGGCACCTTTAACATAAATCCAGAAAAATAACCGTTAGATTTGGCCAAACTTGCAAACGAACGTATTAACTACGCCTTTTAAAGGCAATCAGACAAAAGAGCTACCGGTACGGAAAGCATCTTCAATAAACGAAGACGTGAAGATACAAACGAACCATATAAATACTAAATATTTAAAAGAAAAAACTTGCAAAGTGTGAAACAAAGTGTGTCCGGTTATATTTATATAAAGCCGTTTATCGGCAACAAGCTAACGGACATCGCCTTTAGCGTCACATTCGCCCATTGATTGCAGGATGCTAACACCTACTGGCTGACAATAACATCTTATTTTAAATAATATCAATAAAATAACAGCTTTTTAACACATTGGACTGGCGGTCACATCCAACCGGAACCTTCCCGATATTAATGATAACTGATAAACTAAAGGATGGAGGCGGATTATAAGTTGATTTCAGGGCTTCGATGCTAACTCACTCACCATCATCTTTGCAGTTCTTTCGAGAAGCTTTCACCGGCATCCGATCCCAGAATGCTTTGCGACCGCTACGTTTGTGCGAGGCTGCGTTCAAGAGCAAAGTTCCTCTATTCCTCTAATATGAATATTATTATGTATATTACAAATGTTTTTGCCTCACAGTCCATGGCATTCTACAAAATAACCTATTAAGGCACATCGATAAATCATGTAGTATCTGTTAGGAGTAAGCCATTGTATAATTTTATTTAAAACTCGAATATGCTTGCCTTTCATTTACAGTTTTTTTTTTTTTTTATATTTAATGGAAGACAGTTTAATTTACTGACTCTTTCAAATCAATGTTTTAAATCTGTGAGCAAATTAAATAGGATTATTCTTTAGAATCTCATTTACCAAAATAAACATAGCTCCGTAACGCTTTTGAACGTCTCCCGTGTTCGCCGAGGCAGGGTGTGGATCGCAGTCTGGGGTGAGCTCGATATAGGTATAAGGATGTGCAGCGGCGGGCGGATCACACGCTGAATTTGGGGTTGACACCGCCGACCCCTCCTGGAAGGACACGCTGAACAACAAGGCAAGCGCAACACGGGCATTTGGCTACAAGTAGCGCGGAATTTAGACGGCGTACACACAGTAGTGGCGGGAGAGGCTAAAACAGCAGAGTTTCAACATTTTAAATCGAGATAAAGTTAAGGGAGGGATTGGAGGGAGATTTCCAGATGGATGAGTTCGGAGTTTATGCTAGTTTTGGGGTAAACGGGCCGCCTCAAAGGCTGTTGAGGTAAGACAGATCATGCACGGGAGCCTTTTAACAGTTTCATGTTAGACTGTGGGTTTTTATTGCTCCTTATTTGTGCCTTCTTTACAGAGACCATGCGTTGAACACAGTGCATCTTCAGATTTCCATTCATGTTTTGGAGGAACTAAAAGCTCTATTTTGTCATTATGTTACTTGTCTTTTTCGTTGCCAGAGCGCAGGGGCCGTGCAGAGTGTCTGCTGCACTTCCGCCATCTGTCCGTCAGGTGGTGCTGTTCAGCAGCGGACCGTGGGGTGAGAGGATTTGCGTCAACGCGGAGCTCATAGACGCCAATCAAATCCCCATCACGATTGGAAAACTGACCCCTTATAACAAGTATGTACCCTTTGTAAGTGGTCCTGCTGGAAGGTGAACCTCAACTCTGGCCAGCTACCCTGTCTCTGCGGAAGAAAAGCGTCTCCACATCATTATGCTGCCACCACTGTATTTTGCCCCGGGGAAAATGTGTCCCAGACGGTTCATGTGCAGTGTCAATTTTTCTCTATTGAATATAGGCCAAAAAGTTCAAATTTTGGTCTCCTCTGATCAGATATGTTTGCTTTGTTCCCTAGATGTCTTGTGGCAAACTGCTAACCGAACCTGATGTGGCGTTCAACAGTTGCCACTCTTCCCACTAAAGGCCAGATTTGTGAAGTCCACAATAGTTGTCCTATTGACCGATTCTTCCACCTGTGCTGTGGATCTCTGCAGCTCTTCCAGAGTTACCATGGGCTTATTGGCTGCTTCTCTGTTAAATACCCTCCTTGCTAGTTTTGTCCCATGAAGTCCCATAAAAATACGTAGAAGTCTTTGCTTGTAACGTGACGAAATGGGACAAAGTTAACGAGAATAAATACTTTTGCAAGGGCCTGTATCTAAACCAGTGATTTTACCCTGCAGGTATAGTCACTACTCAGCACCTCTTCTATTTGTAGATTTGTTTTCACAAAGGAGGACTCCTGAGACGTCTTGCACATTTTAAGCTTGTTGTGCGTTTAAATAAAAATAAAACAGCAGCTTTTATCAGTTTAAAACTCAACTTGCCAGGACCCTTTCGGATGTTATGTAAAAAATGCATCCATGCCAACACGGCCTCTGTTATGTTGGAGCTGTTACTGCACATGTAAATATGCCACAGATTTTGTGTTTTTTCTCTTCCCTGTTCATTTCATTTTTTTTTATATATATATTTATCCTACAGATGTCTCTCTTGGGAGCAGTGGGAAGAAGAGACCTGGACAGATGGCGTCACGCTGCATGTGTCCCTGGAGGGAGGAAACGTGGTAAACAAATTCTGCAACGAGCATAAATGGGAAACGTCTGTCTTTAACTGATGACAGAATCACAGAGTAACTAAACAGTTTTTTGTTTTTTCAGACAAACTCAGAGCTGATCATAGCTGTGAACGAATTCACTCCAAAGGTACTTTAAAGATGTTTCACATTCACTCCGAGCGTCTGACAGCAACAGTTTAGTCTGAAATTAATGCAAAAATCTGCTTTTTGGTGGTTTAACTTAAATAAATGTACACGTCTTTAAACTAACATTTTTCTGAAGCACCTTTTTGTGAAATTAATAATAATAATAATATTCAGTCTTATTGAGGTTGAGGTTACACCTGCTATCAGTTATAGCGAGTCTGATGAAACTGAAATAAAGATCAGCTGTCCTGATTTGCTCATATGCATCCTTCAGCCAAAGCTGTAGTTTGCTGAGAGCTAACATTATACAAAAGTATCAGTTGGAAAAATCCACAACGTGTTATGTACATCTTGGCACAGTGCGGATGGTTGTCAATATTTTGTATCACAGAACATCACAAAAACTGGAGTTTTTTTCTAACATTGTTGAAAAGAAGCTCCCAAACGTCTGACAGCAACACTAAAGGACCAGCTAGACCTTCTAGTACTGATTGAGTTCTACATGTGACAATAATTGCTTGTAATCTCCATATGTCTGGACTAATGGGTAAGATAGAAGGCTTTTGTTCTGAAGTAAATATCCAGTTCTGGCTAGAAGCTCCCACAACATTGAGAGAATGTGATATGGTCTAATAAAACCAAACAAAAACTTACTGGCCACACCAAAATCCTCTCCATACCCATAGAAAAACATGGTGGTGGCAGCATCATGTTGCAGGTTTTCCTTTCCTCAAGATACTAGAAAGATAAAAAAGGGTTTTGTAGAGGTAGATGCGTTTATGAATAGCTCCAATCACCAGCCTGTTTTGGAGAAAACCTCCAGGTGTCTGCTGGAAATGTAAAGATGAGGATGAGAGGAGGAGTTTAACGCATCACATGAGTCCAAGCATGCATCAGAGTTAACAAAGGTCACCCTACCCACAGAGAAACATGGTGTTGGCAGTATAATGCTGTGGAGTTATTTTCTTCAAATGGAAGTAGGATTTTTATAAATTTTAATAAAATTCTAAACATTTCAGAAATGAGAAAGTATTAGTTTAAAGGTTGTACACATTTATCCAGCTTTTATACATTTTTCCACAGACATATTTGTTCTTAGTTGAAGTGCATCCAATATACGTAACGTTAAAGGTGGGAAAGTTTTAACACAGGTGTGTATGCTCTTTATATTCCTGGTAGCCATGTTTAGGTTTTACTTCGCTTTTCTGTTCTTGTCTGATCTAAACTGGAGCGGTTTTAATTGCTGCAGTCAAACACGTATTTGTCTTCCAAACACCGTGTCGCATCAGAACACGACGGCTCCCCTCGCAGATCGAGAGCTCAGCGGCAAGAGGAAGAGAGAACGAACAGCTGAGGGAGGCTCCGATGGTGGCGGTAAGACGTCAAAGGCGAGGGGAGAAGAAAACATTTACCCGAATGGTGTTAAGGAGAAGACGACGCCTGTGCGAAAAGTCAAAGGTCAAGCCAGAAGCTGCCAGAAGCTGTTTGCTAACAGAGCAGATGCCTTCAAGGCGAATGCAGCAGGTGAGGAAGGAAGGGTTGTGAAGTCCTTCACACATTAATTTGCATCTAGGGGGAACATTTTTGGTAGAACATGATAAAGGTTGTCATTTTCTTTTTGCTGCGCCCTCCTCAGTTCCACAAAGATGTTATAGTTGCTCAATGAGACGGTGTAAAGCCAGGCTTTGTGTCAGATTTCATCGCTCTCATTTGCTTCTCTTCGTCGTCTTCTCCAGCTAATGAAGCAAGAGAGACACAGATGACTGTGGGAGGAACACCTCCTCAGAACGGAGCCAGGATGAAGAGTCGACAGGCCAAGACACCCACACAAACATGTGCGTTTGTTTACACGCAACATAATGAGATGTGCATGAGGGAAGGTTGGTTTTTCTGTCTGGTAAGCCATTTCCATGCTGGTTTGGCCATCTGTTTTCGATCATTATCTCGCTGAAAGATCCAGTGAAGACCGGTTATCAGGCCTCTGGCGGTGCCCAGCAGGTTTTTATTTAAAGTCTCCTGGTGTTTCAGAGTTTATGATACCCTTATGAGGCTCCCAGGGCCTTTGGAAGAGAAACGGGCCCACAGCATCACAGACTCCCCACCATACTCAACAGTGAGCAATGAGGTCCTTTTCAACATATTCATCCTATGTTGTGCGCCTACCCGACCTGGAAGGTGTATGGCTAAAAGTCCACCTAGAGTTAGCAAACTCCCCATGTTTACATTTGTGATGGTGGGACAGAAAAGTATTTTTCCTGGCATCAATCCTAAACTACGGGTTGGTGTGTACATGTAGATGTGTATAATGGTCGTCGTGGAGAATTGGTGACACCAAGGCGCCACTCTTTGCTGCAATTGTCTCCCTCGCTTACTATCCTGCTAGCTGAGCTAGCCTTGTTTGTCCCAGTTCAAGGTGTTTTAAACCTTTTAATTATAGCTCTGACTGTAGATATGCTGTAGATATATAAGGTCAGGAAAAAGCTAATTTCTTGAATCTTACACCTACTTCTTACAATTTTACTTGAATGGCATGGTCCTCCTGCCTTTCTCATTTTGAAGAGTGGTTCACAGAAATCCACCTTTGTCTTGGACCCTATTTATACCCCAGCAAACAGAAAGTGGTAACATTTTATTTACCTTTTAAAGTAAAAACTAAATTTTTTAATTAAACAACCTTCAGTTAGATTTATTCTAAAGCAGTTGTTTTCACTGGAAATTATTGTGCGAACTGAGATTTTATTAAAAATACATACAGTTTTCTAGAGTGGCATTTTCCCCCCCTAACTAAGTAGGTGTATTTCAATTAAAAGTTAGATTTTAAAAATGTTTTCAGTGTTAAATTATGTTCGTGCTGTAAGGGAGACATTTACTTTATAGCCAGAGGTGCCAATACACACCTGACAGTGAGAGTAGTCAGCTCCTCTGCTGAAAACAAATAGGCGCACTGCTCCATGACAACCTGCCTTTCCTCTTATTAAATACATCAAAACAAAACACACTTGTACATGCTGCTCCTTGTCCTTATTTATTTGTATTCTTACACATTGTGGTTGTTGTTGGGCTCGATGTTAATAGGATACGACGTGAGCGATGGAAACCAAAGTCAAAGTCCTGGTTTCTGCACACAAACTTGGCCAATAAAGTTGACTCTGATTCTGAAGTAGAAAGCAATACACAGGTCTTAAATATGGCAGGAGGGCAGAGGTCCGAACCCTGCAAGAAAGGATCCATCAGTAATCTCTGCTCAGGACATAACCCCACCCCTCAACCATCCTGGGGTAATCTGAAAGTCCTACCCAGAGATCAGGACCTTTTATCCGGGAACGTGGCCCTGGGAAATTGAAATTACTCGGGTAAAATTAAAGACTGAAAGGTCCGTGCAATGGAAAAGCATGCATGGCACCTAAAATATGATATCCTACCAAACACCGCATCCAAGTAGTCTTTTGGGATCTCAATACTCCACACTTGAATACTGCAATTGGATATATTCTGCTGCTCTAGTTCAGAACATTTACAGTAGTTAAAAAAAAAAAAGCATTATCTCCAAATTGGCACCATGTTACAAGGCATATTTTTGTTTGTCAGCAGGGATATAACGTCGAAGTGCAGCTCTATTTTGGTAGATTCATAGACCAGAGAAAGTCTGTTGTTTTGAGAGCCTGATTTACCAGAATTTGTTGTCACTCCTCAGGAAAAGCCCATCTTTTTGTCTAGGCTGCTTACGCTTCAACTGAATCCAAAGCTCCCATTGAATGCGTTAACATTCCCTGTGATTTTACTCCACATTATGAGTTCTTCTCCTGTTGATTTTCATCTTTCCACAGCCTCCCTGGTTAGCCCGTCGGGACGCTGGGGTCAGACTTTATGTCCCATCGATGCCCAGACGGCCATTCTAATCGGAGGTCAGGGAGCCAGGATGCAGTTCTGCAAAGATCCCATGTGGAAGCTCTGCACAGGTTCGGTCCATCTTACACAGCGTTTGGAAATCTCTCTTTGGGTCAGAATGTTGTTGGACACTAAGAATCGTTCTCCATCCAACAGAGGACATGTCCTGGGTGACTGCCGAGACTCTGGCGCAGGGTCCCACTCCCGAGGCCAGGATCGGCCACTCAGCCGTCTTTGACCCCGACTCCAAACGGATCTTTGTGTTCGGAGGCTCTAAGAACAAGAAGTGGTTCAACGACATGCACATCCTGGACACTAAGAGCTGGAGGTGGACCATGGTGGAGGTGTGTAATGAGTACAGTGCCTTTTAAAACGTATTCATACCCCTTTAACCCTTCTATGTTTTGTAACGACCACAAATTTGAATGTATTTTATTGGCAAAGTAATGCATCATTTTCAAGCAGAAGGCATATTGGCACATATATGTATAGAACCCCCTTTTCAGTTCAGCTACAGCCACATCCTTGCCACTTTTAGATGCATCTGTGCTCCAAAACTGCTGAATCCAACGAATGGGTAATTACCGGGCCTTTGCCAAACGTGATGGCCTGCTAACAGTGGCGGGTCTAGACCAAATCTACCAAGGGGGGGCCGAGTGGGGTCAGTGTTTTTTCATGGGGGCACACAACAAAAGAATGAAACAAAACAAAGAGGGCATTGTTTAATATATCAAGTGGAAACTGTGAACCTATCTCTATATGGCTGAAGCTAAACGTGCAACAACTTTAATTCATTGTTAAAGTAAAACTAAAGGTAAAAGATTAAAGTGGTCCAAGGGACCAATCAGTTAAGGTTTCTGTGCCAGCACATGTCATCATAAGGGGCCATAATGGGCCAGGACCAGTTCGACAAGGGCACTGGCCCCTGTTAGCCCCAGTCTAGAACCGCCCATGCACGTTGAAGAGGTAATTCAATCATTTGATTCAGCTGTGTTGGAGCAGGTGTGTGTCCAATATTTGCAGGACCGTAGCTTTCGAGGACTGGAGTTGGAGAACCTTGATCTAGACTTTGACTAGGTCATCAAGATGAACCTCCACCCAAGTCTCTTGCAGCCTCGGGATTGCGTTTAGCTCCATCCATCCTCCCATTAACTCTGACCAGCTTCCCAGTTCCTGCTGTAGAAACGCATCCCCACACCATGATGCTGTCACCTCCGAGGTTTACAGTGGAGGTAGAGGCAATACGTTAAACACAGTTGGACTGTATTTTCTAACTAGGTGACTTCAACCTAGCCCTTCACTTCATCCTCCGGCACCTGGACTCCACAGGAACCTATGCCAGGATCCTGTTTGTGGATTTCAGCTCTGCCTTCAACACCATCGTCCCAGTTCTGCTCCAGGAGAAACTCTCCCAGCTGAGTGTGCCCGACTCCACCTGCAGGTGGATCACTGACTTCCTGTCTGACAGGAAGCAGCGCGTGAGGCTGGGGAAGCACGTCTCTGACTCCCTGACCATCAGCACCGGTTCCCCCCAAGGCTGTGTTATCTCTCCTCTGCTCTTCTCCCTGTACACCAACAGCTGCACCTCCAGTCACCAGTCTGTCAAGCTTCTGAAGTTTGCAGATGACACCACCCTGATCGGACTCATCTCTGATGGTGATGAGTCTGCGTACAGATGGGAGGTGGACAATCTGTTGGACTGGTGCAGCCAGAACAACCTTGAGCTCAACGCTCTAAAGACTGTGGAGATGTTTGTGGACTTCAGGCAGAACCCAGCCCCACCTGCCCCCATCACCCTCTGTGACTCCACAATTGACACTGTGGAATCTTTCTGCTTCCTGGGAACCATCATCTCCCAGGATCTCAAGTGGGAGCCAAACATCAGCTCCCTCATCAAGAAAGCCCAGCAGAGGATGTTCTTCCTGCGGCAGCTGAAGAAATTCAACCTGCCAAAGACTATGATGGTGCACTTCTACACAGCCATCATTGAGTCCATCCTCACCTCCTCCATCACCATCTGGTACGCCGCTGCTACAGCCAAGGATAAGGGCAGGCTGCAGCGTGTCATTCGGTCTGCTGAGAAGGTGATTGGCTGCAGTCTACTGTCGCTCCAGGAACTGTACACCTCCAGGACCCTGAAGCGGGCCGGGAAGATTCTGGCTGATCCCTCCCACCCCGGTCACAGACTCTTTGAAACTCTCCCATCTGGCAGGAGGCTGCGGTCCATCCGGACCAAAACCTCACGCCACAAGAACAGTTTTTTCCCATCTGCCACCAGCCTGGTTAACAAAGCCCGGAAACCACCTTGACACTCTCTTTCCCCCCCCCCCCCCCCCCCCCCCCCCCTTTTTTTTTTTTTTTTTTTTTTTTTGCTGACAGGACACCTGTAAACTGTAACTCTACGAGTTACATTAACGCTCAGCTTGGACTCCTGCTTTACTTGCACAATGATCACCTGCACTGTTGTATTGCTCTTGCATCTTATACTGCTCTATATTTACTCTCACTCACTTAAAACTGTGCACATATATTTATATTATATTGTAGATATGTTTATACTGTTTAATTTGTATTGTATTGCACTGACTACGCCAAAACAAATTCCTTGTATGTCCAAAAACGTACTTGGCAATAAAGCTTTTCTGATTCTGATTCTGATTCTGATTCTGAGGGCAATTGAAGTATTTTATTTCAGGGTGTCAGAGTAAGGGGGGCTGAATACAAATGCCTACCTAATATTTGTGATGTATGCACAACTTTGTGTTGGTCAATCACATAATGCATAATATACATGAGTTTGTGGTTGTAGGAGACTAAATGTGAAATATTCAAGGCACTTCACTAAGTTTGGACTCCACCTTGTCCTCTCCCAGGCTCAGGGAAAGGTTCCTCCTCTGGCTTACCACAGCTGCAGCATGTTCCGGGGGGAACTGTTCGTGCTGGGCGGGGTGTTTCCTCGGCCCAACCCTGAACCCGACGGCTGCAGCGACTCTTTATACATCTTCGATCCCCACCTCTCCATCTGGTACCAGCCCATCCTCACAGGAGACAAACCCTCCCCAAGATCAGGGTATCATGACTCGATTCAAACGTCCCCTGAAACACGTTCCACATTTAAGCTCGACTCTTCCAACATCTTCTGTTTCTTCTTTCCTTCCAGCCACTCAGCCTGTGTGATCCAGGAAAGGTACATCTATGTGTTTGGGGGCTGGGACACTCCCGTCTGCTACAGTGACATGTACATGCTGGACCTCGGTGAGTCACACAGCAGCTGGCTAATACAGGCTGTAGGTCATAGAGTGTGAATAAACAGCGAGATAAAATGCTGCCTGTTTTTGTGTTTTTAAGGTCTAATGGAGTTTTCTGTTGTGAAAACATCAGGAAAAGCTCCATCTCCTCGAAGGTACGCTTAAAAAAAAACATTTCATTGCACCTTATGAACCTTATCCCTGTATTTGTTGTTAATGTGGCATTGGAATAGTAAAAAAAAAAAAAACGTTTTGGGAGGATTTTGGACTGAAAAGACGAACGTGTGTGTGTGAGTTGCAGCTGGCATGGCAGTGCAGTGCTCTCAGAGACCAAATTCCTGATCCACGGCGGCTACAACGGAAACAACGCCCTCAGTGACACCTTCATTTTTGATATAGGTGAGAACCAGATTAAAGGACAGAGGTATTGTCCTGAACTGCATGACTTTGAGGGCCTAGCTGTAAAAATAACATTTAAACTTTAAGACTCTAAACTCTCAAGCTTTCTTTGAGAAACGGCACAACTTTACAGTTCAGAATCAGGCAGCGGGCATGCATTTCCAGGCAGACGTTTACACACACTCATCAAACAAACGCATAAACAAATTTTGGCCCCTTAAAGGTACATTTTAACTATATTTAGAGATAAACAGCAAAAGATGGATGGATAGATGAAACATTTCTTGCAGAGAAATTGAATGTTAAGAGATTCTGATCATTTTGAGGCTCAACATCCTTTTTACCATAAATCCCAGCTGTTAATCAGCTGAGCCCCACTTAAAGACTGGAAGCAGATCCTGCCTGGTTCCTTGTCACCAACTAATTTTCCTTTTAAGTTGTTTACTGTATGCTCTGTCGGTGACATGCCGTCATCAACCACTTCTTCTGACGTGCGGTTTTCTTCTCTCAGAAACTGACAGCTGGACCGAGCTGAAGCTCCCTCAGCTCTCCGTCCCGAGGGCGGGGCACTCCATCATCACCATGGAAACGCCCGCTCGCCGCGATCCCTCAGAGGACGAGGAGTCGATGAGCTCCGTCTCCATCAGAAGAACTCTGCTGGTGTTCGGAGGAGGGGACAACGAGGGAAACTTCTTCTCCGACCTGACAAGCGTTTCTGTCGAGGAGCTGCTCGACGCGGCGTGAGGAGCGATCCGAAGCCGCGCTCTTTCAGTTCTACCTGCCAGATCTGGCGCTTATTGTTTATAGTCCAGGGATTTTATTATTTCATATTGAAGATACACGCCTTAATCTGCAGTTGAGGCGTGTATTTTAGTTCAAACAGAGATCTCGTTTTCAAATCTGTTCATTAAGAGCCAAACTACTGCTTGTTTTATAAATTAAAGTCTTTACTTTATTAAGTAGGCATTTAAATATGCAGCGCCATTGAGTTTAAACACCAGGAAACATTTTTTCGTAAGAAATTATTTTGTAAAAATGTTTAAAACTTAGCTCAGGAAAAAAAGCTTTTTTTCTTGTCTTGTGATATAAATGTTTTCAGTGATCATACGTCATATTCCATTCATATGGTCCTCTTGGCTTAATAAATGTTTATTATTTGAGTTTTAGCTTTCTTTTCTTTTTAATTGTTGTTTTCCACAACTCTTCATTCAGGAAGTCCACTTAGGGGGTAAATCTAAAAAATGTATCAAAATGATCTATCTTTTTGGTAATTTATTTTTCATTTAAACTCAAGTGTCTCTGACCTTACTCCATAGAGTGCTCCATTGTTTGGTTTTTTAGCACTGAGAAACTACTTTATATTTTATTAATATATTATATTTTTTGGGTTTGGAAATGCACATATTTAATAGTTACATTTCTTAAAATATAAAAATATTTCCATGTATTTGTTCCTAATGAAACCTCAAACTAACTGCTCGAAACAAACAAACTGACCTCCTACACAACAAACAAAGGGGACCTTAAATACTGGCTGATCAGACCAGACTGACACACTGAGGAAGAGGGAAGGAAAACATCTACAGAAATTTAACTAACAAAAATAACTAAACACCGTTAGCTTAAAAATTAGCTTGACAGACTATTAACTAAACAAATCACAAAAGCAAAGAGAACTTATGCAAAAATTACAATAAAGACCCCATGGTGGAGCTCCAGATGGTATCACCCAATCAGTCAATCTGGGATTGGAGTGTGCCAGCCAGAGTCCATTGCTTCGGTTCAAGGTACCCCGACTGTGGCTGCAGGTGTGGCCATCACAATCATATCGGCCATATATTTAGCAGCTTTAGCATAAGATTTTACATATAAAATCATAAATAGATATTAAGTAATTTGCATTATAATTGACAACCTTTTGTTATTTATAGTTTTAAATGGACATGTTACCTGCTCAAAACACTTGGCAACATTAGCAATAACAGGTAATTTGCTGAATAACTACATTTTTTCTTTAGTTACACAATGGTGTTTTTGGCTGATGTGTCTTGAATAAAACGTAAATTAAAAATTATAGGATCCATTATGTGAGGAAAAGTCTCGTTATACAAGATTTCATAATAGTGCTGCATAATGTATCAAATTGCAGATGTGAGTTGCGATTTGATGTCAAATGCAATTTAATTATTTGCAAAATGGCTGTTTTAAAACAACTGCCTGGTGTACTCTGTTTAATTCAAATGCAGCAAAATTATAAGATATTTTTGAATACCTGTTTGTGTTCCCTTCTTAGCATCCTTAAGGGACTTTGAGGGAAAGTTTGATCAAGAACAAACTTATCAAACATTACTCATATGATGTCTCAATTGCTGTAACATGGTCTTTAAAAAGATTGGTGAATATCAAAAAGGGAAGCAACAAACTTCCACTATTAATGCAGATTAGCGGCTGCCACAGTCTGCCATTAAACTGATTCCACCTTCTGTGTTGCATCTCTTCTGCTGATGCAACGCAAAACTTCCCTTCCTTTAAACATTTAACCCAAAGTAAAATGGCTTTTAGACCTGATGAAAAAGCAACATTTCCCTCCTGATTGTTTTACTTTAGCTCATAAAATCTGAATAGTTACACATGTGATGATATTGTCTCACAGCAGCTTCCTGGATGTGGAGTTCTTCATCTGCATAAAACAAAATATTTTTATCCAACATTTGTTAAACGACAAGTTAGTTGCTTAATTTTTACTTTACAGATGCATTATTCTCATCAGAAACATAGTCCCTCCAGCGTGTCCTGGGCCATCTCCTGGGCCTCCTCCTGGAACAACCAGTCGAGAACCATAGCCTCGGACTTGGAGGAGCAGATCCTCATCCCAGCCGCTTCACACTCGTCTGCAAACCCCCCCAGCACATGCTGTAGGTCTTGGCTAGAGGGGGCCAGCAGGACCGCGTCATCTGCAAAAAGAAGAGACGAAATAAACTGGTCCCCAGACCAGACCATCTCCGGCCCTTGACTGCGCCTAAAAATCCTGTCCATGAAAGTTATGAATAATATTCTTGTTATAAAAAAAATACTAAGATATTATCTAAAATAGATTTTTGTACAAAATGTATGTATGTGGCAAATAATACAATTACTGACATCAACTGGTTAGATAATATGGTCACTGTAGTTGAAAGCAAATATTTAGGAATAAATATACTTTCCCAAAGGAAGTATTGAGCTTTGAGTTTCTGACTGTGCACACGTGTGTTTCCTTCCACAGGCCAAAAACATGCATCCAGGTAACCTGGAGATTATAAACTGCTTTGCAAAGGTTTTGACCCATTGAACTTTTTCCAATTTATTCCATTACAATCACAAACTTTAATCTATTTTACTGGGATTATATGTGCTAGACTCAATATTGTGTATAGAAAATGAGACATGGTTTACATTGTCTTGTGTGGTCTTTAAGGTACTGTGGGAAAAAGAAAACCATTGTTGTAAAATGCTGTAAAAACTCCCTCCTAAAGTTTACCACGTAAGGGACACAGCAAAAAAAGTGGAAGAATGAGCTTTGATCCAGTGAGACTAAATTTAAACTCTCTGGCCTACAAAAATGCTATGTGTGAAGGAAATATAACATTGCAGTAAAACTTAGTGGTGGCACCATCATGCTGTGCTGATGCTTAACCTTCAGCATCAAAAAGGTCAGATTTGATGGGAAGAAGGGCGGAGGAAAAAGAGGACAAATCTGCTAGAAAACCTTTTTGGCTGCAAAAGACTTTAACCAGGACAACACTTCTGAACCTAGAGACGGAGTTACAAAGGAATGGTTTATATCAAAGCTTATCTTTACATGACAATAGCCCAGTCAAAGTGCAGACCTAAATCCAAATGAGAATCTGTAGCAAAATGTAATATTTGATGTTTAAAGTTGTTCTCCATCCTGTCTGAAGGAGCTTAAGCAACTTTGCAAAGAGGAAGAGGTACACATTTCAGGCTCTTGATGTGCAACGTTGGTAGAAACATACAACAAAAGACTTGTAGATATAATTGCAGAAAAAGCTGCTTCTACAAAGTATTGCCAGAGTGGCTGCATACAAATTCATGCCACACTGTTCAGATTCCGACTCGTAAAACATAGAAATTCATTCTTGTCTCCTTAAAATTATGCACTACTTTATGCTGGTCTATCACATAAAATCCCAGTAAATTACATTCAAGTTTGCAGTTGCAACCAAATGGTATGAAGAGTTTATTTTAAACTCATCGGGACATGATAAGAATGATCTCATCTTTCACAGGTTTTAAAGATACCTAAATATAACCTTGATTGTATAAAACCACAAAACAGATTCCACACTGTCACTATTTATTAAACAAAAACAAAGCCGATGAGGAAAGGTCTAATAATTATTTTGTCATGAGCTAAAACCTAAAACCCAAGAACTGAAAGGTGTACATTTTCATGATGATCATCACCAAGCTGTTTTGTTAATGTCAGTAAAAGTCAAATTAATATTATCTCTTCCTGACAGACTGTGCGTGACATTTCTCACTGATTCCTTCCTTTACTTCCCAGCAATCAGTTCCTAACAGCTGGATTATCTATGCTCTGCTGCTTATAAATCTAATTTTGCACTGTGTTAGGGAGAAAAGGGATACATTTCCATCTGATGATTAGCACTCCGCTGAGTTACAGACAGCGGGATTTTAAAACTCAAAAAACTGGAAACACTGGTAAGATATCAAATGCCTGATGATGTGTGTTCAGTTGCCATGCAGAAAACATTATCTGGCATGTGTTAAAAATAACAGAATGGCTTCAGCCTAGCCAGACACATCTGGCAAAGTAGGAGAGTGACGAGTTAAAGGTTTTTTTTTATTTCTGATAGGTCCAAAACTATTTCCATCATGGGAGGAGAAGTGGAGGTGGTGGAGGAGTATAAATACCTCAGTCTTCACCTGGGAAACAAACTGGAGTGGAAATCTAATGAAGCCATCAACAAGAAGGGACAGAGCAGACTGTACTTCTTGAGGAAGCTTAGGTCCTTTGGTGTTTGCAGCAAGATGCTGCATATTTTCTAAAAGTCTGTTGTGGAGAGTGTGATCTCTTCTACCATCATCTGCTGGGGCAGCATCAGAGCCAGGGACTTAAAAAAGCTCAACAAGCTGATAAGGAAAGCTGGCTCTGTTCTGGGGACTCCTCTGGAACCTCTGGAGATCATTGTGGAAAGACGGATTCTTCATAAAATGAAGAACATTATGGAGAACCCTGAGCATCCTCTTCATGAGACTGTCCTACAACAACAGAGTGTCTTCAGTCAGAGGCTTCTTCAGATCTGCTGTAAGACGGAGCGCTACAGGAGATCCTTCCTGCCCACAGCCATCAGCATCTACAATGGCTCTTTGAAGAAAGCTGCACAGTATGAGCTACAACAGATAGATAGATAGATAGATAGATAGATAGATAGATAGATAGATAGATAGATAGATAGATAGATAGATAGATAGATAGATAGATAGATAGATAGATAGATAGATAGATAGATAGATAGATAGATAGATAGATAGATAGATAGATAGATAGATAGATAGATAGATAGATAGATAGATAGATAGATAGATAGATAGATAGATAGATAGATAGATAGATAGATAGATAGATAGATAGATAGATAGATAGATAGATAGATAGATAGATAGATAGAAATAGATAGATAGAGAGCATTGTAACATATTCTAATAGCCTGCAGATGGCGTCATTTATCACATTTTCCTCTTCCAAAAATAATTAATATGGACTTTAAAACTGTCAAATAGGTTACACCTTTCTCAAAGCAGTGATGGTTGTTATAATACTGATGTTAAAATATAGTTTAATGGTGCACCTATCCTTAGGTATCCTCCTGCCATACATGATTTTCCCCTTGATTCATCGGGAAATCCTGCCATTTGGATTCCCCCCCAGTCGTTTTGAACCAGTCTCTCAGAGCCCTTCATTTCCTGAATTCTTCTTTTATTTTCTGCCTGTTACATCCTCTTATTGTGTGACTATTTGCGACTCTGTCGATCTCCCAGCAGACAGATCATACATCCTTTTTCTTTTTCAGGGGAGGCCTTATTAGAGGCAACTTACTGTTGTTGCTTAGTAACTTGAAAATATCTGAGGCTGCAGTCTGCATTTCACAATTGCACATAGGGACATGAGGGGGATTTACATTTACAAATTATCTTTAGAGCAAAGGGCCCATAATTTGACTGAACTGGAGTTAGGTAGAATGTCTTAAAATGGGTAAAAATGAATTAACAACCTCTTAGCCATGCCTGTTAAAATGGCAATTAGTAACTGAACATGTACCTAAATAACTGTAAAGAACTAATACAATTACAGTTTACTACAACTGCCCCATAAGGCATAAGGATGATTTTATCTTCTAGTTTTTAATTTGTTGCAATTTGTTTACCCTTGTTCCTTTGTTATCTGTAAAGCACTTTGAATAACGGTGTAAATGAATGCGGCAACACAGTAATACATGGCTTGTCTTACACGTTGATGTTAGCACTGCAGCCCAACGAGTTAAAGAAATAACAGTTTAAAACTTCATTATGTCAAAAGTGTTTGGATTGTTTCATTGTTTATGATTCATTTATTGTGTTTTGCTTGATGACAACAATTCAGATAGTTGTTGTATTAGATGTGTTCAGCAGTTTTTAATATTAGAAATTCTAGGGCTGTAGGTCTATTTATGACTAATTACTACAAAGAAAAGTTTCTCCAGCAATGAAGTGTATGATGTTTGTGAAATTTTAAACTCTGTGATAAGCTAGAGCAATAGCAGCATGTTACTAATGTATACTATGAAAGTATTTTATACCACGATAAATATATTTTGTGTCCTGTTTTCTTGGTTTCATACAAGCTAGCATTACATTTCATTAGCATTAGCATTGCTACAGTAGCTGCCACAGGAATTTAAAAAAGCAGAAGTTTAACACTTGCGTCAAAAGTTGTGGTTCTTTTTTAAAATTTATTTCACAGGTTTTTACCATGCTCCAAACATTTAGACAGATAAAAATAGTGTTTTCAGTATTTTTTTAATGAGCATATGGCCCTCAAAATTGCCAATTAGTAGCCACAACAAAATAAGTGTCGCCAGCAATGACACAATCTGAATTGACAAATATGAAATTCTGTATGAAATTAATGTTATAGCATTGTGTTAACACATGATAAGTATTTTATGCCATTAAAATATGTGCATTTTTGTTCGTTTATGTATACATGCTAGTGTTAGCTTTGCTGCACAGCTGGCTGCGACAGGAAGTTAACAATGTACGAGTTTAAAACTTCCATGAGCCATTTCTTTAAAAGTTTGAAGATTTTGATTGGTGACAACCATCTGGATAGGTATTTTAGCTTTCAAATGAGCAATTATATGCCACTGTAAAATCACCTGTACGTCATATGTTGCCAGTGAAATGAGAATCTCTGTTTAAAGTAACAAGAGCATTGTATTTGTACACAAGGGAAGTATTAATACCACACACAAAAAGAAGGAAATACGTTTTTAAAATAAAACTTTTTACACATTTGTATTCAATTGTAGAGACAGTTTTCTTTACAGCTACAACTACAACTGGATGTCTGCTATGGTATGTTTATATCTGCTTTGCACATTTACAGACAAACAAATATTTTTGTCCATAATGCTTTCCAAAACAGCTCAAGCTTAGTCAGATCATATGGAGAGATTCTGTGACCATCAATTGACAAGTCTTGCCACAGATTCTCAATTAGATAAAGGTCTTGTATTTAAATTGGACATTTTAACCTGTAAATCTGATATGATTTCAATTACATTTCATTGAACCTCTTTTCTTGGTTGATGTTCTGCTGGAAGGTGAGCCTTTGTATGGGCCTCGAAGAGTGTTTCTTTCAGGATTATCCTGTATTTAGCTCCATTCATCTTCCCATTAACTCTAAAACATTGGAGTATTAATTTTACACCACACACAGCATTTTGCATCAAACAAAAGCTCTGTCTTGGCATCAGAACATTAGCTACAGATAGCCCATTAGTGGAAAAGTTGCAATACTCCACAAACCACTGTACATTTCAGTTACATTGGGGTTTGATTAGTAAAAAAACAACATTAAGTATGCTTTTTTCTTGAATAGGTGTAAAGGGGGAAAACTAAACGTTTAACAGTTGTAAGACAAAGGGACAGGGCTACTGAAGAAACATCTGGCTCTTCTTCTGAGCACCATTTAAATATTCTACTTGACACAGAATCTCTCCATATGATCTGACTGAGTTTGAACTGTTTTGCAAAGAATTATGGACAAAAATATTTTTTTGTCTGTAGATGTGCAAAGCTGATATAAACATAACACGGCAGACTTGCAGTTGTAGTTGTAAAGAAAACTGTTCTATAGTTAGAAACATGTCAGTCCCATATAATGTAAAGGCGAATACTTTAGGTTTGTTACATAATTTATTTGTGCTGGTTTTGAAGCCAACAGTTAATGAAGAAAAATGTGTCTGTCTGTGTTAAACAATTTTCTCGGAAAGAAAACAGATTATGTTTTTGCTACCATAATCAATTAGGTTTACACTTTAACTGGACTGATTTTAGTAGCATCAAATGGGTGCTGACAAAGTTCAACCCCATATAAACCCGTAGGTTGTCTTTAAAAATTCACATTTCATAAATTATGATCAAAATGATGTCATCTGTAATACAGAGTTATGCAAAGCATTATTTATGTTTCTGGAAAAACTGGAACAAACATCTGAATGTGCAATAATTGTAAGAACTGTAATGTTTTATGATGTGTAATGTATATATGTGGTAAATCTTTTATTCTTTTAAATTGTTTCTCACAATATGGAAGAGCCTAAAATAAAAAGGTATTTATCTCAAATAGTTTTTTGAAGTCTGATGCACTCCTCTGAACACATCCATACTAGCACCTGCTGTTTTCTGACCTTAAGGAAGTCTGGTCAAAGAAATGTGCCGGTTCTGACTGAGCCAACACATTTGGCCAAATCCTTTGCATAAATTGTGGTGGAAATAAACGTTTTTTCCACCTTTTCAAATAATGCATACATTTATTTAATGCAAAATACGTTATTTTTGCTGCACTGTATAACTTTACCATTTATTTTTCACATTAAACATGAGTTAAAGTTTGTGCATCATAAACTAGATAATGTTCATTCTATTACGGAACAGCTAAGGCTTACCAATGTGCTTCACACTTTATCCATAAAAGGTAATAAAATACAAAAGAAAGAACCCTAATAATTACATATATTTAATTAAACTCAAAGAATAATAGAATAAACACAACAAGGTTACTAAGTATTCATAATCTACTTGAAAGGCAAAGAAAAAAGATGAAGATACTCAGTGGAGCATGCATTGAGAGTCCATAGAGCTGGAGCAAATACAATGAAAGGTTCACCTTTATTATTATTTATATTCATCTGGATCTTGAAACACTTATACCATATATGGGCAGTGAAGCACATATTCTGTTGCTGCAAGTGTGGATGGTGTGTGAGTTTATGTTTAATTTTGAGAGTGATTTATATGGTTTTTACTATTACATATGTAAAAAGAACATCAAGCCAACTTTTTAAATTCTGCTCATGCATTTTTGATTACAAAAACGGATTGTATATCAAATAACCACTCCTTTTTTTTTTTTTTTTTTTTTTTTTCCACTTCTGTATGCTGATTTGAAAACATCAGTTACAAAGCATACATAGATTGTTGGTTTCATTATAAAAGCTAGGAGCGGTAGCACATGAAGAACCGTTTTGGAACTGAGCTACATGAGTCGGATCCCGGAAAAAAGCCGGAATTCCCATCTCTAGGCGGTCAGTCGCTGAGCAGCGAAAATTCGGAAAAAAAATCGAGCAAAGCCGAACACAGAACACAGAACTCCCTCCCTCTCGCCAATCTTCCTCTCTCTCAGTCGTGGTGCAAGCAGCCATGTTGCTGTTATTGGCTTGTTCCGGTATCAGGGCAGGATAGACCGCATTCGGGGCGCAGCTCCTCGCCTTTCTCCCCCCCCCCACCTCCTGTAACACACACACCTCCTAAAGAAGAAAGCCCCACTTTGCCCGTAATGGATTCAACAACTTGATGATTAACTCTTCCTTCAGTCGGCGCACCGACAGGACGAGCTGCTGCTATATCGCCACACTGCAGTGCAGCACTTGGTGACCGACCTTATTCGTATCACGCAACGCGAGAAAGAAAGAGCGCCGGTAATCTGCGTGGATTTTTGATTTTTTTTTTTTTTTTTTTCCTCTTTATGCGGGACGCCCTTTTGGCAGTCAGCACCACTGCGATCTGTCGCTGGGCGATAGAAGCTAACTAGCTAAGGTTTGCCCTGAAAGAGACGTTCGAAATAGCGATTTTGGCTAACAGTTAGCCAACGCAACAAATTCAATTCGGGGTTTCTCACCTGGCAATGTTACTGTTTTACAAAGTTTTACCTTTCGTATCTCTCCTTCCAGGAATCTCCGAAGTGGGATATTTTGACTTGTCCTGTCAGAGTCGGGAATAACTTTGGCCTGAAAGTTTTTGGACCTCGGACCTAATTTCTAAGCTTCAATGTAACATCTGCTGGCACAAGAGGAGAATTGAAACGGCGTGGAGGAGCGTTGTGAAGATAACATTGGATAAAATATTTATTTTTTTTCCACCAAGAATTAAGCTGCCTTATCGCCTTCAGCTCAGCCGTTGCTCAACTTTTTTCCTCCAAGCTAGCACAACAAGCTAGCTGTCCCAGAAACGTCCCGGTGACTACTCTGCACACTTTTTTTGGCTCTCTGTCTCTAAATGCTTATTTGGACTTGAATGCTTTTAAACCAAGCAGCAACCTGAGGACACCTGCTTTTCCCTACGTTGTTGCCTCCTGACAAACATGGGGCACGAAGTTGCTACAAGCTAGTCGCTAGCTCGCTGGCTAACTCCCCTATCTAGCCGCTGATGTGGGATTCAACTTGTTGATTCAACGGGGGACATCTGTTGGAAGTTTCCCTCCACCATTAGCTACAAGGGGTTTTAAATGAGCAAGAGACGCTGATCGATCGGCCTTTCTTCACGGTTTTCTCCGAGTGTTTGGGATAAAATGTCAACAAGGCCCTCACAGGGGCAAGTCATTGAAATTTCAACAGGGCAGGTAAGGCGATTCTCCCGAATAATGTCATAGATACGTTTCCACAGCGGGAGTACTGATAAGCCGTGTTTGGTCCTCGGTTTTCTCCGTTCTTTCGTCTCTCTTTGTTGTCTTTTGCCACACAACAATGATTCACTAGCTTGCCTACGCAATTACACTGGATTCCCCACTCCTTGTAGCACAGCAGAGCAAATTTAGGTTTCTGTTTAGTCTGTATCTCCTTCCTATTTGACTCTCTGCCACTTCGACCTATTGGAACAAAGACAATTCAACGTGATCGCAATTTGCTGGACAGTGCAGATGATCAGAAACATATATCAGTAGGTATTGTTGAAAAACTTCTAAAGAATCCATTTGAAAGGGACTAGAATAACTTTCGGACCGTACCAATATTGTATGTGTTGGTTAGAAATAAGACTGCTACGCTTTTTAAAAGCTGGAGTTTTGAGGCAATTTGTGTCCCTTATTTTACACCCAAACCAAAAACCTGTGACTAAACATGGGCTGGTATTATAACCTTGAATGATCATATAACCGTAACATTATGACATAATTGTATGTTCTTTGCAACTTGCCAGCCAGCTCGTAGCTCCTCAGCTATAGTCAGTGTTACCTTCGGTGTTATGGGTTTTCAACTAAGCATATGTATGTTTTTAGTAGCCATAAAGATGTTCAACCAGAAAGTACTGGTCCTTTTTTCACTTTCAGAAAAAAAAGTTGCCTTTTTTCAGCCAGCTGACCATAAGTGTTCAGCAACAAGGTCGAGAGGGGCAGGACTACATTTGGCTATGCTCCAGGGAGGTCTGCCCACTCTGAAACATCTCTAGAATCTCATTACAAGGTCTTTAAGTGGTACGGATGCTGTGGGAAGATATATTTGTGGTTTTAAAACCACAACTTTGCAGAACACTGCTATACCTTGATGTGAGGACAGGTCTATGTTTAGCTGCAACCCAGAAATACCAAAACAATGTGTCAATTTCAGATTTTATTTTTATATTGCCATGAAATGTTTAACAAATAGTTTTTGAATGTTTAACCTTTTATTTACTGTTCAATATATTTTCACTATTAAAAACAGTGACAGATTATTCTAATGTGAAACAAAAATACATTAAACTTGCATTTCTTTTTCAAATGAAACATTATAATCAAGTTCTGAGAATTAGATGCATGCATTTTTCTGTTTTTGATTGCTGGAATAATAAAGTGGGTGCTCACGTTAAACTCTATTTATTGTTGGTGTATAGATACTGACTATTTAAAAAAAAAAAAAAATCATGTTTTCTGGAAGATCAAACACTGTTTAGTTGAAACTTCAACAAAAAGTCACGAGTGTTGTCAATAGAAGTGGAAAGAAATGGATCATGACTGGTATTGTGGGCATGCTGACGTTTCCGGTGGAAATTCTGGAACTTGCACCCTGAAATAAGCAAATAAAAAAGCATCAATGGCAGCCACAGACTGGCAGATATTAATATATTAAGTTCAACATGATCGAGCAGATGCTCAAAAACCACATAGTTTGTTTCACTGTGGATCTGTAGCTGGTGTCATTTACCTGTGTTGTGTGGAGTAGGCATGGGTTGGTTGCTAGTATCAAGGTCAAAGATCAAGGCTTAAAAGAAAATTGCATTTATATAACCACTTAAATTTCATACCGTTCATGTGGTTTAAAATACTTTTATTTACATTTGAGGAATGTGTTGGAATGACCGGAGTTTACTCTGGTTTTAGGAAGTATAATTAAACGCTGTGCTACCTTTTAGAAATTTAGCGGTGGGTCTTTGTTCTGGATTGTGCTCGTGTTTGTCAAACTAACAACGAATAAATGGATAGCAAATTCAATCATTGTTAGAAAATATATAGACCATATTTTCTCTGAAGCAGTAGGAGTATATGTTGCTTTTCAGGTTAAAATAAAAGCAGTTATACATTTTTATCTTCAATATTTGTGTTAAAAATCATATTTTACTCCAGGTTACCGTTACATGAGGATCCCATGCACAACCTTAGTGTGAATTAAGGCTAGAACATCAGCTTTTAGATATACAGGGACTCTAATTATTTTATTCAGAATGGCAATACCCTGGTACAGAAATTCACGCTAAAGAAATCAGTTTGCGTATTGTTTGCACAGGGCAATGTTGACTCAGGAAAACTAAATATTTCCCACCAGGAAGTGCTTGTTTGTTTTGACGATGGATCCTTAACAATAGGAACGAGCTTTTAGCGATTATGATGCAGATACAAGCTTCCAGCTGAATGTCAGGTTTGATTTACTATATATTAAATTGGTACAAATGTATAAAAATATTTTGTACTGTTGGGTTTCAAGTGACCCATTGAGGTTGAGTAGAAGCACAACTGTCATTTCATGGTTTATACAGGTGCAGGAAGTGATTATAAACACTGTAACAATACACATCATCACATGATGTCAAACAATGCTCCATTATCTCTTCTTAAGCTAAGAGGTTTCTAAATAGGCTGGAATAATCACTTTGTGCTCTGCAAAGGATTTGAAGAATAGAAAACAAATTGTTTTGTTGTATGAATTAAGGGCTGTTAAGCCGTGCAGCTCAAAGCTAAAAAGCAAAATAAAAAAATAACACTGTTTTTTATTTTGTCTTGTAAAACGCTTTAAGTTGTCATGTGTTGTGAGTTGTATAAATAATTGGAAATGAATTAGATGTTTCATAGACCGGTGTTATTTAGGTGACAAGGAAAAGCCCTGTGATTTTCAGACCATGTACTCATCTGGAAAACGGTGCAGAAGTATTACTCGATGTCCCATTTGTTTACCTCCAGTGTCGTTTATCATGGCTTTTGCAGTTGCATATTAAAGGCCTGACCACTGTAAAAAAAAAAGAAAAAAAAAGTCATTTTTAAAACTATAATAAACCTTATTTTTATACGTTTAATCCCTGTCACCAGCAGGTTGGATCAAAGCTGGAACTTCTAAATATTCAGTGTTTGCTATGATCTTAAACTAGTTATCTTTTTGTTTGATGTTGACTCTTGCTTGAGTAAAAATGCATCTATTTTTAACTATAAACTGCAAGTTGTACTGCTGGGACAGCTGTAGACGGCTACAAAACAGGTCTTATTTTTTGTCCCAGGAACGGTAGAAGGTTCTCAGGAACGTTGGAAATATTATGGCTTCTTGTGGACAACAGTACCAGCCCAGGCTGTTATGCAGTTTGTGTTGTTGATTAGGGCAAAAGAACATTAACAAAGCATAAAATAAACTTCATTAAAAACATCCAAACAAAATTGTATTTACTTGCACTCACCAGTACTGACACGAGACATGGAAAAAAAATAATACAAGTCAGTGTAATTGTTTTCATTTGGTCACAAGATTGAATCACCCCTCTGTTTTCTACTTTCTACTCTGAAAAGGCAGACCTCAGGTGTGTGGGCTTCTGACGGGCTCTTTTCAGGCGAAAGGAAGGCTTCGTGGTGGTGGACATTTGAGGGTTCAAAGGTTTTATGTCTTTGCTTTGTGTAAAAGCAGGATGATGTCAAGCGTTATCAGTTGATACCCTGATCTCGCTCCATGAGTCAACCTGAGCCTGTTGCCACATTAAACAGTACAGATCATTGCCTCCAAGGTACTGTAAAAGGAAAAGCATGTTGACCACATGTAGGTGATGGCATGAACCCCACGCAGCCCAAGCATTAAGCACATCCACATTTGGCTGTACCTTTATTGGAGCCCAAAACCAGAATAAAACACTTAACGTACAGATTAATGAGCTATAGCAGTCGTGTACTGTTACAGAATGGACATAATGTAACGGTAAGAAACAAATGCACAAAAGCAAATTGAATTTTATACCTTAATTTTGGAAAACACCCCAAAACTGTGGCCAGCACAAACGGTTTTTAAAAGATTTAGCCTTGGACGAATTGTAGCCGCAGTAATACGAAGCGATGTCTGATGGGACTCTTCAACTAAACTCAAGCTCCAGACTGTATGTATCACTGGTGTTATGAACTGAAAAATGTAGAGAAATGTTTGCATCTAACAATTATTTTGCTAATCGATTAATCTGTCGACTTTTTTTTTTTTTTTTGATTAATCAATTTGTAGTCGGACAGCAAAATGTTGCTTAATATGAGATTTTTTACAGAATTTGAACCAGATGAAGCTAAAGCTATATACTACTTGAGTAGTTCTGCATAGAACATATTTACATTCAAAGGTTTTTTATCTTACATGTAAATATTTTTTGTTCAGTTTTGGCCTAATTACTTTTCTGAATGGGTTGTTCTTCCAGCAAAGGGCATATTTTAGAGTCTGTATACAGTTAACGATTATCTATTACTAAATTACTTGACGAACATTTCAATACTTGATTAATCAAGATAAATCCGATTGTTTCAGCCCTAAAATGTTTCTTCCCTCTAAACAGATAAATGCTTTGTTTTAAAAAAAAAAAAAATCTTAATTCATACAAATATCTTATTTCCTAGTGAAGAGCTCTGAGTATTTAAGAAGAATCATTAATTTGACTAATAACATCAAAGACTCCATATATTAAATCTAAGAAAACATAACTTGTATTAGGTGTTCACTCTGAACGTTGAACAGCTGAAGATGGAAGTTATTTTGTTGCATTGCATGTCAATGTTGAGATCTTTCAGGTCACGTCTTGTAACTTTTGTTAAAAATATGACCTAATCTGCTTTTGGTAATTTTGTACGTTTTTTTTTTTTATATCATAAATCAGATTTCTGCAGTTCCTTACAGCTTTCATTGAAATGGTGTAAAATGGTATGAACATATGACAGACATTTTTGGCGGTTTTGAAACTAGAACATTTTAGACACCTTGGGTATACCTTGATGTAGGTGAGCGCTGCATGCATGGTCTTCATAAGCCTTATGAGTCGCACTTGGAAAGATGTGCTGAGTGTTTCTTATTCCAAGTCCACATCTCTGCTTTATGGGCTCCTTTGTATATTCATTGCTGTCATTAATTTGAGAACAGCTAAATCAGTTTAATGTTTAAACATTATGGTGCCTTTCCTACACTTGATTCTAATGGCAGTATAATAAGACTGAACCTTGTGCCATTTTGATATCACAGCTTTATAGCAATTAGCTTTGTTGACGAATCCAGTACGTGGCCTAGTGGTTAGAACAGGAGGTTTGTGTTCCAGAGGGGACACAAGGAGCCAGGTTCGTATCCCACAGATTGCCACTCTGGGTCCCTGAGCAAAGGCCCTTAGCCTCAGAATGCTCCCCGGGCGCTGCACAATGGCAGCCCACTGCTCCCTGTAAGGGATGGGTTAAGTGCAGAGGACAAATTTCGTTGTAATGTACATGTGCAATGACCAATAAAGATAAAGATGAAGATGAGATGATTGTATTCTTAAACAAACAACATCGTTCAGGATTATTCATTACTTGATAGTTTTCCTGAGCATAATTTACCGTTGCAGCGTACTATTTGTTTTTCAGTGAACCTCAGCCAAACGAACAGAAAAGAAAAAGTTTTAAATATTTGCTGTTAAGTCTCGCTGGTGCTCAGCAGCTTTTCCTTTCAGGCACGTGGCTGACAAAGAACTGACGACATTAAAATAGAAACAGTCATGAAGATGTGTATTAAATATCTATCTTAATGTTAAATGCCAGTGCTTTTAACAGAGAGATGAAGCCATTAATGTTGCATTTTTCTTGTCTGAACCAAGTGAGAGTGGGTTCTGGCCGGATGAAGACAGATAACCGTCCATCTAGAGTAGTTCCAACCCCTCATTAGGACGATGAGGGCATTACATTTATGCTCTCCTTTTCGTCTTTCCCTGCCACATAGCAATTCTTTCTCCCTAGTGGAGCTTCATAAACGATATGAAAACAGTAGAAGAGGAAGATATATTCCCTGTTGCTGTGGTCATCCCATTTTTAGGCCTGGGGTAATGATTGCAGTCTGAAACCCCCGCCTCCGCTCTCCCCTTGAAACATGTGACTTTCATCCTATTGAAGTCATTTATTCATTAACCCAATCACATCTAAACTGGTGAGAAGTTACCATTCAGAAGAAAAGGTTTTTGATCACTGCCTCTTCTCAACTGGGTTTGTGGGTGAAAGTTCGCAGATGTGTACTCCCACAGAAACGGTCTGTTTTTAACGTCCGTGTATAGAAAGCTTTCGGTGTCACGTCTCCGGATACAAGACCTAATGGCACAGCACATGCGGCAGTGACTTAATTTACCCTGCGTTTGAGCTGTTCAGGCCTCTTTTTACACATTACTGCCACCTAATCTGTGCGTTAATGGTTATGAGTCCAGGGTGGAGGTGGGGGAGCTCGTGGAATAAAAGCAATCTGCAAAGACAGCCTACTGTCTCGTTGTCATCAGCGGTTGCCAGGCATATAAGAGAGCTGTCGAATATGGAGAAGTGCCTTGTGACATGTCTTTAATGGTGTTAAATGGCAGATATGTTAAGTGGCTTTGATCCGACATGTTGGTTCATTCTGCGAGGCTAATACTGGCAGTCTGTTTGAGGAACCTGTTGAAAAGGAACCCTTTCATGACCTGAAACACAAAGCACAAAGGATTTGTTTTAAATACAAAGCTGTAGGGGTTTTATTTGATTTACTTTATCACAAAACCTGTTTCACTGAGGTGATTGTTACAGTATAAAATGTCTTCAGAACATTGTTGCCAGTGTTAGGTCTGCACTCTGTGTCCCCTTCCCTAGGCATGACCGACTGATTTCCTGTCTTACAATATCTACACAGATACATCTAGAAATTCTGGTCGATCTTATTAGTTTTGTCCTTTTGGTGTCATTGTTTTGGTAGCTGAACAAACTGGATCCTTCTCTTATTGAAGTTTGATGGAGGTGAGCCATTATTTAGTGTGCAGTGACACGTAGAAGTGTTGTTGAGAAAATGCAAAATGTGGGGAAGGAAATTACTTTTTAAATGTTTTTATTAGTTTAACTCAAGTGTTGTTTATTCAAGACTCAATTCCCAAAGGAAATAAAGCAGAGAAAATCAAGCACAATAATAGAACACCTAATTTGATGATGTAAAAGTACTCTGTGACCTAATGTAAGCCAGATACAAAAATGCTACCTATGCAGTTTTATTATGACCGTAATTTTAATGCTATTTTTAAGGAAAATAATGTAATGCACAAATTACAGCCATCCAAGGAGAACTTGTAATACCCAGTTTCTTAACATGCAATTGTCTGATTCCACCTGCTTCCATGTATTTGTGTTGTGCGCTTATCTGTATACAAGTGTGTGCAGACGCAGACAAAACCTCATCAACTTGGGTGAATGCAAAGCCCAGAAAGAGCTTGCACCATATTTTCTTCATCATCTTTACAGTCTCAAATATTCTCTTTAAGACATTTAAACATTTCTTATAAGGTGGTATTTTATTACACAAGTGATTCAAAGAAGAAGGTGTTTTTACAAGCTTTATTCAGCTTTATGAATCACATAGTAGGGCCACTATCCTCCTTACCCACTTGTTGCTGCTCACTGCCAAGCAGCTGGCTGAAAGATGGCTACATTACACCCCTCAAACTAGACTGTTTGGAAATATTTATGGTTACACATAAATGACACAGTCATGTAGTGGAGATTAAAGTGCGTCACCCAATACTACCCAACTGCTGTTTGTCTGTTTGACAACCTACTGCATTCTTCTGCAAGCTATAACTCAGCTCAGGTATTTTCAGTGTGGGCGAGTTAGTTAGCCTCCTGTGAAAGAACTCCCAGGACTTGGTCACCAAACTTGGGGGCTTGTCTCAATATGACACCAGAGTCTACATGGTCTCATAGCGTTGTTAGCTAGTACCTCCTGGCAGACACCACATAGTGGCATTGGAGCGTCTTCAGGTCTACTCCATGAATATTCAAACTTTTAAGTAATCATGGTTATACTTCCTTCTTTCTTTGCTAGGCCCAAACTCAGTCTCCTCATTCACTGTAGCTTTAGGTACTAAAAATCAATCTATTTTGTCTCAGGCATGGGCTAGCTGAAGTTGGCTAACTGTCAGCAGTTACTTCTTCCAGTTTATTTTTTCCCCCTAATGAACCCTGGCGACCTTTATGGAAGTCGTGTCCCACAGTTTGAGAAAAGCCCTGCCTTAGCTGATTAGTTCAAATAATTAGCTAGAGTAGAATGATAAAACTTTATACAGGACAATAAGACCTTGAAAACTACAGGAAAAATTGAAAAATCCTTTATCCTATCTGCAGCAATTAACAAATGGAAAACACACAGATGCACCTAAAAAATGTCAGCAAAAATAACATGGAATCTGTATGGTAAGGTCAATACAAAGTAAATAAATCAGTTATGACTAATTATACATTCACTCACTATAACAGTGGGTGTTTGTTCTATATGTATCAAAATACCAATAATTAAATTATATATCATCACTGTAACTTTAATGATCGGTATGTTACATTATCTTTAGCAGCAATGGGAATACTTGTGGCTTTTCTGTTTTTTAAACTAAAGCAAATAAATCACATTATACGTTTTGTTTCAAATTTATGCACAAATATCTTTTTACTCAAGGTTATCATACCATGAGAGTCTCATATTAACCCATGCCTAATTTAGAAATGACACCACCACCATGCATGACGATGTACCTTAGTCGCCAAGTTTACAAACACCACCTGCTTCTGTTGTGCATTTGACATCATTTACATACTTTCTGAAACTTCAGATTAGTTTTAAACTGTCAAACGTCAGAATTTTTACATTGTTTCTTGTACCAATAAATAGTTACATGTCCAGATCATGAATCTTAACCCCGTTTTGTACTCGTTTGGGATAAATACCAGCACTTCTTTGTAGGGGTTATGGGAGTCATACAAATATTACTATTTTTTTATGAAGGTTAAATTTGTTAATCCTCATAATTTCTTGTATGAATGAGGTTTTAGTGAAATGTCATATGGTGACCGTCCTAGTTGTAATATAGGAATGCCTGAAATGATATGAATACATTTAATGTAAAATAGCTTGTAAAGGACTAAATAATAATTGGCTTACATTTTATTAATTTCTCTTCCTAGAAGGATGAAAATCTTTTTTTCTTTTTTGCTTGAGAAATTTCTGGGCATTTTTTTTTACATAAAGGTTTGCTAACTGTCTAATAGCCTGTATATTTCCAAGAATAACTTCACATACAGGGATTTTCTTGTTAGGTCTTTTGTAACTTAAACCAAAGACCATTTGTTTGTTTTTAGGAAAGTCTCATAAGATAACATTAACTATAACTATAACTTGAAATCCCACATTGTCATACTGGCAGTTGGCCTGTATTTGAACAGGAACTGGCCTGAAATAGGATACCTGTATGCTGCTTATGGTTAATATTTTCAGTCATACATGCCCTGTGTTATTGGAACTTTTGCTCACAGGGAAGTCATTTGATGTTGTACCTATTTGGCCATGTTATTATATGACACTATGACTGGTTTTGAAAGTTCAAGGGGTGTGAATACCTTTTGACTATCGTCAAGTCTTCTGGTTTTGCAACTTTTCATGTAATCTTATTGTTTTGTGCCAAATCGTCATATAATGTAGTATTGCAATTGTTAAAACCCAAACCCTTCCCTTCTCTGATGTCACATTATCTGCTTTTTATGTAATTTGCCATCAACCTTTTGTTTTTCTTTTAGATGGTGGTGTCCGATGTAAGGTTCAACCGATTAACCTCTTTTTACACTTCAGCACAAAACAGTTTGAAAATACTTGCTGCTAATTAGGTTAGAGGCGATGGTGCTGTATTTGTGGATTTCTAATGTATGAGATTAGTAACACCTCCTGCTGTGTAGTCTAGAGACCCCTGTACCACCTGTGAGCTAGCGTGGCAATCTATTTAGCTTCTGAATAAATTTAATAATGTTGTGCCGACTGCATTGTTGTCTTGTTTCTCAGCTTTAGTTTGTGTTTAACTTTGACCTATTATACCTGTCCCACTGTGGCTTGCAGATTAAAAATGCTGCTAAGCACCGCAGCAACAAAGACAAAGCAAACAGAGTTGGTAATTTGAGTATAGCTAGGCGCGGGTTGATGTTTTTCACCTGACACCTTGGGGAGTGTAAGACTGGTGGAGATTTGCAGCAAACGTATGAGCAAGAAACTCTATATACATGAGAGTTTCTGAATTTCTAACACATAATGTCACAAGCGATTTGGTGAAGACGTTAATAATTAGGCGCTTTGTGTTTTTGTCTGTTATGATTAATCTATAAGCAATCTTTTGCTTCGAGTTGCATACACCTTGTTTTCACTCCCAGAAAGCAATAAATTAGGCCTTTAACCTTGACAGACCTGTCACTTGTCAGATGAGATGAAAAGCAAAGCTTACCAGGGATCCTGCTACACACACACACACACACACACACACACACACACACAGAGGGGTTACTCATTATTTCCCCTTACACACAGACACGCTCAGGTAATTATTAATCAGATCAGAGCTTCGTTTTCATCGTCATACGCCTAGAGTTCCTGGGAATCGGAGTTGTACACTACCAGTCCTGTGGAGTTTAGAGCTGTGTTGGGTTGTATCCCGGAGTGCAAGGGTGAAACAGGCCTTTCTGGTTTAGCTGAGCTGTAGGTGCGGCAGCCAACGGTAGAGTATTGATTTGAAAAGCTCGACGTCATGCAGGAGGATAAACAATAGACTTTTCCTCTTGCTTCAGGTGAATCCTGTTGCCTTGTTCAATCAGTCCAACATTAGGTGTCATGTACTATAAATATGCATGTTGTGTTTCCAACTGCAGATTTAGCAATCAAACTGGTTCAGAAGATATTTTGACTCAATAGTTTAAAAAAGAGAATTAATAAAATGACCTTCAAATGACATTTTTTTTTTTTGTAACCAGATAAATCTCAACAGTGAACCAAAATTAAACGCTTAAAGTTGAAAACAGACAAAATTGATACCTATGCAATTCAAGCTTTGACACGTCAACGTAGCCGATAGAAGAAATGTCTATTAGGGTAAAAATGGCAGATAAAAAGCTCTTCATAAAGTAGCCCATAAAGCTTTGCAGTGAGTTGTTGTTACCGAACCCTAAAGCTTGAAAATAGTGTTGTGCTTATGCAGCTCAATTTCCATCTGCATTAATCTATGAGAATGCCTTTGAAAGCACAGCTGATTAGCAGTTTGATTCTGAACTTCACACCTCTGTTGAGTCTTTAAAAATGAGGCAAGATGAGAACATCTTCTCACGGTGACAGTCGCCTCTAGCTGACCTTTAATTTCCTTTCAAAAGCTTTGAAGGAAATTCCTTTTTATTGCTATAGGGTTGATCTCAGACTGAAAAATAAGAAACAAAAAGTCAGATCTTTAAATGGATCGCATTGATTTGATCCAAAAAAGATACAATTTTAAGAAATGAATTGTTTTTGACTATTTCCATGGTGGTGCAAAATACAAAATAAATGTAACTGAAGCTTTGTCTCTCTTCTGTTCTACCATCACACTCATTTAATGTAAACGTATAGTTTGCTTGACTTGGACCTTTAACTAGAAGTGTTTGCTTTGATTACATGGGACTAAGATTTCGATTTTCAATAACAGAGCTACCAGCAGATTTTTAATACTGCTCGTAAACTGAAATTGGGTTGTCACTGGGTCGTTCATCAGAATGAACCAAAAAGAATTGGAAAATCAACCCCCAAATAGTTCAACCTGAGGCTTTTCACACGTCTTTTTCTTGTTTAACCTGTTTCCCAAACGTTAGATCCAGAATAGCAAAATGATGCGAGGGGACCTGATGACACATCCATTCGTTTTTCTAAGCTGCCGCCCAGTGATGGTTACAGAAGCATGTTTACGCCGGTGGCTCATATGTGGCGCTCACACCCAGTTGCATAGCGCTTAGAACAAGGAAGTGCTATGCAGTGTTTCCCAATTATGACAGCAAGAGTGCAAACAGAAGCTGAATTGATTTCTCTCACACACACACACCAAAGGGAGTTGGGGGGGTTATCCACATACGCACTGCATTCACAGCAAATTGAGACTGAGCGTGACACCATCTTGCTAAAGTGAGCGGCCTCTCTCAAAATTACTTTGGGAGTTTGCTACATTGGTATGGCTGTTATAGCTGTACTGTATCAAGGCCTATGGGGGAGATTACCTCCTACTTCCTTCATATATAAGGGGGGTTTATACACACATAAAAAACAGACTTATGTGGTCTTTTCTAACATTAAGTTGCATTTAGTTGTTTCCCAATATGAGTTTCTTTGAACTAATTCAGTGCTGTTACTATGCTACTGCTCGTGTGGAGGTTATTTATTTTAGCTGCATTAGAAGGTAGGTGTACAGGTGTATGTTTATATTGCCTGATTAAGACCTCACTGTGTAAGTAAACAGCTTTTTGTTATTATCTTGACGCCAGTAAGGTCATATTTAAAGTAAGCCAGGGAAGTTTTCTGATCTTAGGTCATATAATTATGCTTTAATCACAGCGTCACATTATCTGCAGAAAAAGGCCTTTTAAAGCAGAATAGGGTGACAAGAGAGAAACCCATGGAAAGTACTGCGTTTTAAAGGGTCAAGTAATGAAGTCAAGGTGTAGGAAGATGTAATGCAATATACTGCACTCTACTGTCGCATGTAGATAGGAATATACTGAATTAAATAAACTACATGGCTCTGTCATGGAGGGAAATAAGTTGCAGCTCTCCCAAAAACCCCTTTTTCCGGCAAAGGGGGACCTTTGCCGGAAAAGTGTTTACTCTATATATATATATATATATATATATATATATATATATACACATATATATATATATATATATGGAAGTGCATGTCTGGTTTTATGGGCATTGGTAAAAATGCTCTCTTTGTGTTTAATAAGTGTGTTTTTTGAAAGTACTAATGTGATTAAAACAAATAATAATGGAAAAGCTGATTCTTATTTATTTATATTTCATACCTTGAAGGTTTTAACTGTGTTTGGACTCCAAAATACAATATTAGGCCGTTAAGGTACTTTTTTTAACAGCATTATGATAAAGCTAGAACAGGTGCTATTGGAAACATAAACTAGATTGTCAACAACAAAAAGTTTAATTATGCATTGTCATTTTCTTTTGTAGAGCAAATGTTTGTGTAAAAGAGTCACATTTACAGGCCTGTTGGAAGACGTTTGTGCAAACACATGAATTTCAATATTGCTTTTATATAATATTTTATAATATTGCTTATATAGGTTGGGCCTGTATAAACAAAATCCAAATAATGCCTAATTACATTGACAACAGTCAACAAGGTGTCCTCAACAGTTTGACCTACTTAACAACTGATGTTTTTGAGGTTCTTGACTTGTTCCTCTTATTCCATCAGCAGCTGTGGAAAAACAACAACAAAATGCATCTATGCAAATTTTGACAATTCATTTCAGTTTTATTACCCCTCTATGGTGTGATGGTTCAGAAGAAATGTCAAACAGTGGCTGTAGCGTTACACATTAACTAGTCTATGGTTTTCATTTCAATTAGTGGCTCTAATGGGTGGCTTCAGTTCATGTCAAATTTGGTCACATAAAGCAAAAAACGACATTGAAGAAGACGGCTTGGAAAACCTGCGCATTTTGCTTAGACGTTTCGAATATTTCTGTTTGAAGACTGAACTCTTGCATTAGAGCAGCAGTCTGCAAAATTCTTTTGATGAGAAAGTGGGGTAACAATTGAACAGTGACACAAATCAACATGCATATAAGCCGACGTGTGTGTGTGTGTGTGTGTGTGTGTGTGTGTGTGTGTGTGTAGAGCATACATACAAAGCTGCACGATGCAGCAGCTTTTTCCATGTTATCTGGGTATCTGAGGCTGTTCCATGTTGGTGGTAGCTCTGGAGAGCTTTTAGAGAAGTGCTTCATTACGCTTGTCAGGTTGAATAAAATGAACTTGTACTGGCAGCTTTATGCCTGATTGTATGGACTGTATGAAGGCAGCTCCCAGGAAGGATACTTTGTAGCCACGTGTAGCTGGTGTTACAGAAGTCCCTTTTTATCTCAGATTTTGGCTAAAGTGCCACTTTTTGTTTTTGCTTCCCCCTGTTTTGGGCTTTTAATTAGGACTTCTTATCTTTTAGCCAAAACTCATTCAGTTTTGACTGAGGATCTGAGGAAATTCAGTGACGGCTCTGTAGGAAAGAAGTTCCTTTAAATAGTGCTGGCCGGATGGAGGGTTTAATTACTGGAAGGCTTATCATTGCTGGTGTGTTGGGATTTCTGAGCCTGCTAGTGGGAAATAAAACGACCCAGTTTTCACTTATGTTTTGTCATTAAACACTATCTTAATTTGGCAGTTTTTTTTTTTTTTTTTTTGTAAGGAGTTTTCAAAGAAATATACATTTAACTTGGCTTTTAAAATATCTTATAAACCCTGGCATTGTTAATTGAATTTATAATTCAGCATAAACCGGTTGAGATGATGATAAAATAACTGTTTAGGTATTGTCACTTGTGGTTTGTAGCTTATTACTCTAAAACGTCATGTTTTGGGATTTAACTGGGATGCTTCAGATGAGAAACATTACCTAAGTTTAAATCTAAAAATTGAACTTGGCAGTAAATTTGAAACGAGTCTTCATAATTTTTTTGGGTATTAGTGTGTGTGTGTTAAGGATTATATTAATCTGAAAGTAAAGATCAGAGATGATCCGATCCAGAGTATTTGCTCAGGCTCCAAATCATGGTGTTTTTAGAAGTATCTATAAGTGTCCCTGACTAAACTTCACCACCAATACGTGTTGTTAGTTTTTCTGACTGTGATTTTTTTCGTTCTCAGCCGCACCCTCAGCAAGACGTCCTGCTGCGGTTTGTGTCTCGAAATTTTACAAATTACAGCCTATTTTCTTGTGCATGGCTCAAAAAACGGTACTGTAGGCTGTGCACAATACTTTGTCAACCTAATGAATTTGGGTTTTCCCTAACAACCTTAGCGGTTTTTACTTTTTACAAAGAAAGAAAGGCTTTATTAGCAGCTGCAGCTTCCTGTCTGTAGCATATGACCTGCAAACAGCTGCCAGTCAAACAAAGAGCTGTGCAGACGGTAGCTGAAAACTAGTCATTTAGTTTTATGACTATTAAAGCAAAGCGCTAAGGTAGCACCAACACATGTTTTCAAACTAAGTACAAGGACCCACGCTTTAGTACTTGCTGATACGGAGTACCGACATGAGTACCGATGAATACCAATACAGTTCTTGAATTAATTCATTGAAAATGTTTTATTTTCCATCCCATTTTACTGACACTACAATTTTTGTGTATTTTACATATATAGAATTACACATTTAATGTAGCAAATTATTAAATGTTAACATCATCTTTTCTTTCTGACCAGCCTTACCATACCTGCCATTTACATACTGCCCTTAAATTTAACTCGCCCTTGATTGGCTTGTGTGCGAACCCCGAAACTCTTTTGAATGCAGGATGATGCTCCACACAGTAAAATCTTCATCCGGCCACAGTGGAAATGACGAGGAACGGTGGGCTAACACTTCTTGTCCAAGTATAAAAGCAAAGGGCCAAAACACCAAGGAACAGGAGGTGGATGTGCCTCGTCACAAAGTCGTGTAGTTTGGGCAACGTTGTGTCAGTGATGTGATGGCTGCTAGGGATCTCATCACATCGCTCCTTCTCTACCATTCAACACTTAAGATAGGGAAGAACATCACATTGCATTTAAATGCTGTCGGTTCTTCTTCATCTTTGTATCGTCTCTGTTTTATTCTGTGTTACTACCGCTTACTGGGCTGGACTATGCATCTTCAGACTGATATCTACTACTAGAAAAATGCAGCTCCTGTCACACTGATATCAGGTCTGGTAGTATCCGAACACTTTTGTTAAATACAAGTATGAGTACCCTCACATCTCACAGATACCCAATGCTGGTATCGTTGCATCCCTAAAGCGGACTTTACAAAGCAGAAGACCAACTTCTACTGTAAATGTTGCCTGCATTGAAATTTGTCACCAGCCCAGTTATAAACAAACCATATCAAACCAGAGAGTAAGCACTTTAGTATTGGCCTAGTCCTTCAGCAAAGTGCTCCACAAGAAAACTTCATCAGCAGGATCAAGACACGGGTTTATTGAAGGTTGTAGCTTAATGTCTCAGATATCTCTAACAAAATACTGTCCTGTGAAAATATCCGTTACAGTCCAGAAAAACTGGAAAGCATCTAGGAGAAAAGATCTTGATCTGGACATTCCTTATGAAAGTGCTTTATAGTCTTGTTGTCCAGGTTGCCCCTGAGCAGCTACAAGACAGTGGTAGTTTAAAGCCGCTGTGGAGTTTGTGGTTATCTCAAGCTGACCAACTTCTGTTTTATCAGTCATTATTTAGAGCACATATGTCAAACTCCAGTCCTCGAGGGCTGGTCTCCTGCAACTTTTAGATGTGGCTCTGCTTCAACACACCTGAATCGAGTAATTGGGTCATTAGCAGGACCCCGCCAGAACCTGGCTGCATACTGAGGAGGTAAATTAACCATTTTATTCAGGTGTCTTGTACCAAGGACTAAAAATTGCAGAACACTGGCGCTCAAGGGCTGGAGTTTTGACACTCCTGATTTAGACTATATACACTTTCTAATCCCCTCTGGTTTGCATCACATTTACTAGCCTGCTATACGGGAGGGGCAGGTTGTGTTTTTTGAAATGTTTCAAATAATAAGCTCAGTGAGCACAGATGTGCTGACTCTGAGCTTTGCAGCATCACAAAGCTATTATTATTTCATGCTCATTTTACTTCTCTTGCATATTGCATCTAGTAGGTTATGTAACCAGGCTTACTGAAATGTTTCAAAAAGCACAGCAGTAAATGTGACTCATTGCATATGTAGACAAATATGCTGTATAATAAATATACTGTATATTTGGTAGTATAATTCAGGTCAATGAATACTTTGATTCTATAGTGGTTAATTTGGTTCATTTTTAGGTAATTGTTTGAAAGATGGGGAATGGTGGTTAAATTGTTAACGCTGGGTTGAGTTGCATTTGCAGAAGCAGTTTGAATAAACAGCTTTTAATTGTAGCTGATTAGCTTCATTGGTTTGTGAAGTTGGAAAAGAAGTTTCCATATTTAAATGGGTAATGTTTATGTAGTAACAGCCAAAGTAAAAATTAAAGTACATACCACTGATCTTTTTATTACAAATGATAAGAGATTTGTCTTTCTAAATCTGAGGAGCTCTGGATTTCATTTTGTTTTTTACTGATTGAAAGCAAACAATACAGCATAATGATGACCTATAGTCTCAGTCAGTCAGTCATTTTCTACCGCTTATTCCATAGTGGGTTGCGGGGGAGCTGGTGCCTATCTCCAGCAGTCTATGGGCGAGAGGCAGGGTACACCCTGGACAGGTCACCAGTCCATCGCAGGGCAACACACAAACAACCATGCACACACTCATTTATACACCTACGGGCAATTTAGAGTTACCAATTAACCTAACAGGCATGTCTTTGGACTGTGGGAGGAACCCGGAGTACCCAGTGAGAACCCACACATACACAGGGAGAACATGCAAACTCCATGCAGAAAGACCCCCAGCTGGGAGTTGAACCCAGGACCTTCTTGTTGCAAGGCAACTGTGCTACCAAATGCACCAACATGCAGCCCTAGTAAAATAATATTTAAGGAAATATTATTTTGAATAAGAACCAAACCTTTCTGGATAAATCGGTCTTAATGGTGGTTAATTAGTCATCACGTTTAGTAAAATAATATTTAGGGAAATATTATTTCCTAGATTGGAAACGAACAACCTATAGTCTCTTTTGAATTTATTTTTGCTGATATAATGGATGTCTCTTGCTGGTAAAATAAGTGTAGCACACCGTTGAACTGCTCGGTGTAAAACTCCATCTGTTTTCATCAGTGTGAATTTGCTTCAAAGTCAGGTAAGCAAAGGTCAGTGATAAAGAGACCAGAGTCAAAACATAACAAGTACCAGCTTGGATTTTCTTGACTGCCTTGTACGTGTGTGCATTTTGATCTAGTGCAAATGCTTGGTTTCAGCTAAGAACTCCTCGTTGGTAATTGTACTGAATCGGTGTGTGTGTATGTGGAGGGTGTTTTAAATTGTTGAGCAGGATCTAAACACAAGACTAATGGTGTCTCCACACGGTACACAATGGACATAAAAGGGCTGCACCCTGTGCAACGTGCTTCCAATACAGTAGCTGAGGTTTTCAGGTTTAAAGCAAAGGGCTTTGCTCTGTTGCACTCTAAGTAGGAGTCATTAAGCAAATATCAGAAATCTGTGACAAAAAGGGGAACAAAGACTTTGACCAATGTGTGAAGCAGGTTTTGTAGCTGCACGTCTTGGGTCCTTATTTACTTGTGTGCAGTATCAGAGAGCTGATAGAGCTTTACTTAGGAGAAGCCTTGCCGGCGTTAATCAGAACTCCTTTGACATTGTCCAAAATCCAAAAACTGAAATGTTAAAAACCTTTTAGGTGTCATGGTAAGTTTTTTTCAGCTTATCGTATTGTTTATTTGTTCCAGGAAGAGCAAGTGGTTATGGGAAGATTTCAAGAGAAAAATTGGAACAGGTTCGACCTCCTTTTCGTCATCAGAACTATTCTAATTCTTTATTTTATACATTTAATAAGCTGTCAGAACACTCCCAAGAGATGTTGGGTCTTTATTGACCTGATGACTTTAAAATGTTGCTGCAGATTTGTCAACTGAACATTCACGAAATGAATCTCCTGTTCCACTACAACCCAAAGGGGCATCTGTTCCGTTGAGATCTGTTGACTGTGGAAGCCATTGGAGCACAGTGACCTCAGTCATGTTCAAGAAACCTGTTCTAGATTATTTGAGCTTTGGGATGTGGAAGTTGTCTTTAGATGGGTATATTGTGGACGTGAAGGGACAGGCATGGTCAGCAACAATACTCGGGTAGGCTTTAGCTTTTATATCAATCCTAAAGTCCCCAAAGCGGGCCAAGAAACCATTACAGTCTGAACGTTTGATATGAGGCAGGATAGTCCATGATTTCAAGTTTAGGTCAAATTATTTCTCTACCACTATGGTCTTTTGCTGTTAAAGCCCATCTGCTTGAAAGGTTTGCCTTGTTGTGTGTTGAGAGATGGTATTTCACATACCTTGGTTGAATGAAATGGTTGTGCGAGAGATTGTTGTGCATGGAAAATCCAAGCGGATCAGTTGTTTGTGAAATACTCAGACCATCCTGTCTAGCTCTGACAACCCTACCCCGTTCAAAATGACTGAAATCCCCTTTCTTTAGTAAGTCTTCTTCACCACTCCTGGAGGCCTAAATGCATTGAGTTGCTGCCATGTGTTTGTATTAACAATTGTGTACATAGTAAAGTGGCCAATGAGCATAGCTGAGAGTAGTGGTTAATGTCATTAATAGCCCACTAAACAATGAATTTAGTATATGTTCACTCAATAAACTGTCATCTGAAGGGAGAGATGGGGACACAAGTCACATCTGAGACTCTAAACTTGAACTCGACGTTTCAGACTCCAGTTTTTGTTGAACAGTCCTTGTTTGATTCAATCAGGTTGCTAAACTGCTTCTCCTATAGACAAAGACCGTTCAGATCCTTCAAAATAAAAGCCCTGCCTCTTGTCATCTCCAAGTTACAGCTTTCCAGTTTCCTGCTTGTTTTCGTTTGTATTGCTAGCAACTCTAGCAGCAGTCTTACAACAATAGCAATGATAAACACAGTTCTAGGCTGTATTTCGTGCATATAAAAAACATCTCATCTTACTTACACTAAAAAGTAGTACATGTATAACTGACTAAATGTTGTATTCGTAATAAAGAACTGATAAAAACAGTCAAAGTAAGAAAGTTTTACTACTATTGATGTGAGTAGCAACCATCTTGAATACGGAAGTCGGGTATGGTCATGTTGCCTCGACTTTCTGACTTGTCATTCCAACTTTTGGGGGCGTTGAAGTTGAAATGTCCTACTCGAAGGTCGGAAATTGCGACTTCCAGTACAAATGGAACGCACCATTGGATTCATTGAGAATTTGAACCTTTATTTCCCATTTTTTCCTTTAAACATAAATGCATATTTATACTTCTGAAGGTAAACATTCTATCTTAATTGCAAGATAATTCACTATAGTCTCTATGCACAGCATGCACACAGCAATATAGGATTTAAATTAGTCGCACCATTGTAGATTTATAGGCACACAAGATGGCATGCAACTGTTGAGAATTGTAATTTCTGTCATTAGACATGAGTTTTGACTTGGGGGACTTCTGAGCACCTCGTTCTCAAAGTCTTTAAATGTCAAATCAAACATCCACCACAAAATTTCTTATTTCCTGCATGTTTTTATACAGGTTTACTGCTTGTGAGTTAAACTTAACATCAGAGTAATAAGAGAACTAAACAATGATGTCACTTATTGTCCTCCAACACATCTATAATTATAACCGAGAGGAGAGGTAGCTATCTGCTCCCCATGTGTTTGTATCCCTGCCTGTGTGTTAGTAAGGAGGGTTGGCTCAGTCTGCAGCTGCCCAAAAATGAAGGAAGAATCAGAAGGCAAAAATAGTTCAACATGAAAGAGGATAGGAGAGCAGGAAGACTAAAGAGCAGTTTATAGTATCGCATATATAGTTTGCAAGACACTCTGTCCAATCATGCCAGAAATCTAAAAGCCCTATAGCTGTCAGGGTTTAACATTCATAAAGGCAGAGCAAAAAGCCAAACGTAACGGAGACGAGGGAGATGTGATCTTGAAAAATTGAAGGATTTGTTACAGAGAGGCAGTTTTACACTTCATTGTTCACATTAAAATTGCCACTAGTGTGGTAAAAGTCTACAATTAAAATCTTGACATTCACTTAAGTTAGCCTTTTTATAGCTGAAGTAATTTGGTTGACTAGACCCTTGAGAAAAGTAAATTTTCTACAGCAGTGTCTGTATTCATGCAACTGGCAACATGTCTGGAAGTTGTGTGAGTGTGCCTTGTTGCAGTCATACTTGTAAACAACTGTTATTTCTCTCACCATTTAGTGTTCTACCAGGCTCTGAACATCTCCTAATAAACAGGCTGAAGTTTCTATTTGTGCAATTCTGAAAAATCAGTATAGCCATAAGTGAATTGTTTTGCCACAGGTTAGGCATGAACCCTGAGGAGATTTTCCTAAGCCCATTTTCCACCGAAACCCCCAGGATTTAAATACCTGGGATTTTCTTTTACCTGGGTAAAAGAAATCCTGGATGATATGTGTGCTTTCTGTTTGCATTGCTTTGAAACACAGCAGAAAATGTTTTTAAATCAACCTAATAACACATGGGAACGTTGTGAAGAAACCTGCAGCAACTACCTGCAGGTGGTAGTAATAAATTTGTTTTTGGCTGCAATTTCGGCATACACCCTATCATTCCAGGTCGCCGACTCAAAGTCCTGCTGTAGAGATTCAGCAGAAAAAACATTCAAAAGAGCCTGAACCTCATTGTCCGTCCCCCTGTTGTATGTCCTCTTCTATGTCCATTGTCACTCACAAAAAGTACACTTAAATACGAAGTACAAAACAACAAAAGCAGGTCTTAAATATGGCGAGTGGGCGGAAGTCAGATTACGGCAAGAAAGAGTCCGCCAATCATCTTTGCTCAGCACATAACCCTGCCCCTTAACAATCTTGGGGTGATCTGAAGTGTTACCTCTATACCAGGACCTTTTTTCTAGGAAAATGTAAACCTGGGAAGTTGAAATTCCCGGTTAATGGCTGAAAGCGCCTGCATTGGAATAGGGCTATAGTATTATAACATGGTGTAAAAAATACCAGTTTCACAGTGTTTACACCAAGTTTTTAAACCAAAATGTTATCAAAAATAGTAAAACGTATTGTTACAGTTATAGTGTTACCTAGATTTGTTTATTTTTATGTTAACATAAAGACTTGAAAAATTGAAGAATATTAACACCTGCTGAATGTAGTTGTAGTATTTAAGTGCATAGGGTGCAGAATAGTTTAGCCTTTTGCCATTTGGTTCTTTATAGATTGTAATGAGCAGATTTAAACTTGTAATTAGTCGAGCTATCTGCTGCAGTTGGCTGCTTTTTATATGCTGGCCATAGCCTGCTAACTGCAGTTTTAAAACGGTCTTTCTGTAGGAAGAGTTATGGTAGTTCCCACACTATGCCTGTGTGTCTCTTCACAACCAAAGATATTTCAAAACAGGTGCATTTTTAGTTTCTTTTTTTTTTTGTAAAGCAATGAAAAAACGCATTAGCCTCTTTGCAGCCCATTGAAAAGAAGTGGATGGAAACAGGTTGGGGAGGGGCAGTACTGTGTTTTTTATTACGTCTTTTTGAAACAAAGGTTCTCACAAGGTTTCCTATTACTTTCAGGTTAGTTCACAGCTTCTCCTCTGCCTCCTGCAGCACTTTGCTGCCATGTGGGAGCACTTTAAAAGTTTGCATGTTAGGCTGTTGTCCCTCATTTAGCGTTGGCATGCAGTATTGACATCTTTTCCATTTAGCTTTCCCATCAAGGCTTGACAGTATTTAACAGGGCATCAAAGTAGATCAAAAATTATGGCTCATCATTTTGAAAATGTTTAATCTACACTAATATTTTGTCTAGAGTATAAAATGACCTGCTTATGGGGTTTGAGTCAGCAGTACTTGAGAAAAATCAATGCATAGTGGACCTGGTCACAAATACTTAGATTCCAGAAACATGAGGGCAGCAGCCGATCTTTACATTGACTTTGAGTGCTCCGTTTGCATCTTATTGTCTTTAATGGTTCTTATATAGGACAGTTGGTCTGCGTCCCTCTCCCACAGAGTCCCAAAATAAAAATCTTTGGCTTCATCCCTCCCACAAGGCCACATAAGAGCCTCTTGCCTTCCCTTAACGGTCATTTGTTTTAAATCCTTGTTCCCCTGCTTTTGTTAATGCTTAATCTGGCCTATTACATTTTATTCATGTCTGCACTGTCAGGATGAGGAAGGTTGTGGGGGAGGTTGAGATGCAGACATTAGATTATACCATCTGGGGCTAAGAACCCCACACTAAGCTGGTGGAGTTTTCATGAAGGTTCTTGTTTCCCATGACTGGACGACAGGGGTATAAAAAATATGAAGTCTAGGTAATTTGCAGCTTTAATTAATTTTTTTATGAGTAGTTGGAGTTGGAAATAAATAATGAGTTTCTTTACATCACTATGATGGTGTGGATGTCATTGCGTCATCTTTGCTGTTGGTAGCAAACCTCAGAGAGGTGTGTGTACTTTCTGCCTGTGTGTACGGCAACACACAACAGCCTTACTGTATAACACTTTATTCTAGGTTCTGTGCGCTCTCACTGTTTGTTTCATTGCCTGGGTGTGAGTGTTTGTGTCTCGTCACCCTGGAGCCAGTCGTCCTCTCCTCTGACCCTGATCCTCATCACCTGTCCGCTCAGATCACACACATGGAAATACATTGACACACACACACACACACACACACACAATTGCTGTGACCCTTTCCTGGAGTTGAAACCCAATCACAGTTGCCAGCCATGCAAAACCTGCCAGCACAGCAAGGTTCTGTTTTCTTTTTCCAGCGTGGGTTGGAGATGAAGGGCCTACTGTCTACAGCAGAATCAACTACAGTAATTTTAGTTTATAATGTCTTTACAGAACGTTTTAAAGTATGTTGACGTTTCCTAAAGTAAGAACCAAACTACCCCGAGGATGTAAATTCATTGCTTTCGAATAAATCACACTGATTAGACAAAAAAAGAAGTAAATAAAAATTGGTAGAGGAAAATATTTGTTTTATATTTGGCTTAATTTTAGGCGAAATCTGAATCTTTTGTCAGCAGACAATCATGGACTGGGATGTAAGAAGGATAAAACAAAAAGGTGGGCTTCATACTAGCAGGGAACATGATTTAATTTTAACTCCCTTTAGACGAAAGTTCAGAGCAAACTTTGTCTTTAGAGCTTCCACATCAAACCTCTAATCATGCTGCAGTTTCATGCCAAATATACTGTACATACATGTTACGGTATCTGGCAAACTACATGGCTTAATTATTCATAATATTGAGATCTACAGAACTACAGGTGGTGACTAGACTTTCAGACTTGTAACTGAGTCGCAAGGCTTCAGACTCGACCCAGACCTGCCCTCTAAAGACTGAGGTTTTTGTCTCGCGTCTTGTAAGCAGTCTTTATCCAATGTAACCAGGGAAAAGTAAGCGGGTCAGTAGACAGACACCCAGATTTTCTATGAGAAGATGTGTGACTGTGGACTTGTTTATAACAATCTCTTAGCTGTAGCGTCATGATAATGGCCACACAGATGTCTCATACTGAATTATTTATTACACTAAAGATGTCCTTTAAAAATCCTGTTATATTTGTTCCTAAAGGTTAAAAAATGTCCCAAAATCTGCAGTCCTTCATAGTTCACTATATTGACATTATTCTGCCCCATGTTAGTCCCAGGTAACATTAGCATCTGGGTCTAAAGGAGATCCGCCCTTGTGGGACACATCTCATATATCAAACCTTTGTTTTTGATATTTGGAAAACAAGGAGCACTAAGTGCAAACCTGCAAAGAACGAGAAGGCAGTTTGGAGTGTTGGCCTTCATGTCTTTTTAGTTATACAGCCCATCACACTACCTCACACTCACACATCTGTCTGTTTCTGCAGGAGCAGAAGTCTTCATCCGGTCGATACAGCATGTCGCGATGTCCGAACTCGGGGTCCACGGCCCCGTCAGACGATCAGCCGCACATCGGTAACTATCGGTTACTGAAAACCATCGGCAAAGGCAACTTCGCCAAGGTCAAACTGGCACGACATGTCCTCACTGGAAAAGAGGTGGGCATAAACACACACAGACATAATGCTTTATTCAGATCATGTGGTTTTAGGTTTCTTTTCACATTCTTAAGCTCGTTTATTGTTGCCGTGGGGAAATACCTAACTGTTGACATCAGACATTTTCTTCCAAGGTGGCAAGTATTTCCATCTATACCTGATGTGAGGTAGTTGAGGTTTGTCAAGTGTTTTTTTTCTTTTTACAGATTAGATTGAACCTTTGTCCAAACGATATGGACATGAAAAGCTGTTGTGTTTGGCCACTGCGAGCAAGTATTGTTGAGGATCAGGTTCCAGTTTTATGTCATGGTTGGCACCGAACTTGTTTATGCTGATATATCACGAGGAAGAGGGCAGTAAGATGGTCAGCCTTACCATTACTACCAGGACTTTTTGCTTGCGTGTAAATATGAAGGTTCTTCTTGATCAGTTGGAAGAAGGCATTTGTCAGATGGTGTTACTTGCACCAGTGTCATTAGCCCTTTTGGATGAAAATGTTTCCACACCTCTAGTGGTTTTGCAGCAAAATATATGAACCTTTCTTTTTGTTGAGAGTATAATTTTATATGCCAATGCAGTCAAAGTTACCTTACCTTTCATACCTTAATGTAGGGCTGCAAAGATTAATCGATATTATCACCGTCAACCACAATAAGAAACTGTTGAGGCAAAATTTTATTGTTGACCAGTCCCGTAGAACCAGGTGAAAATGTTGTGCAATGCACAGCAGGTAGTTGTGGGAACAGAACCGTTTCCGCTGTCTGTCAGCAAGCTGAATGCAGGCTGTACAGCTAGAGGCCTCCTTTAGTAGCAGCTCTGGTACAATGCATCAGCCTCCAGCACCAGCTGCATTTTCTCCTCTGTTTGCTTTGTTTACTCAGCTTTTTAATGTCACTGTTGATGGTACTTACTATTGTTGGTTTCTAATTGGATACCCTCTGTTTTTATTGACACTAGACTAGTGGGACTCAAACTTTTTAGAGCAAGTAACACCTCGATAAAAAAACAAGTTTTACAAGTACTACCACATTTTAAAACTGATTTTAACAGGGTTTTTCAGTCTGTATTAAGCACTGCTTGCTTTGTTAAATGATGTGTTTAGGTTTTATTTTTACACAGACATTGAAAAGGTTTTTAGATGCAAAATAAAGCACTAAAGACATATTTGTGCTTTTTATTATTATTATTATTATTATTCCATAAACAGAATAAAAGTTCCACAGATCACAAGTTGTGCTTTAAAAATTCAGTGAAGAATAATCCAATTTAAGTTTGGCTCTTCTTCATTATTTTAGATTTGGAGTTAGAACTCAAAGTAATATTAATAACCTTTTATTTTATAAGTCATTATTTTACATATCTGGGTAATTCATATGATAATGCAGCTGCTGGTTAAAAAGATCCTGGGTTTGAGAAAATCTGCAGAAAGCAGGGATGAATGAAATTAGCTGTTGACTGCTTGACTGATCAGGGAAAAATATTGACATTAAATTAATCGACTAAAATAATCAGTAGTTGCAGTCCTACCTATAACACACTTCCTTTGCATAGTCTGTTGTTTGTTATCGATTTCTGTCTTGATTGCTTTGGATGAACATTTTAAATTTCTTGTAAAGGACATTGTTATTGTATGTAAACCTGATGACTTCTTGTTCTTTTAGTACAATTTTAGCTACGAGATATTTTATCTCCCCAAACTGTAAAAATAAAAAACAGACCACAAGGCTTAGAGGTTTTATCAGATAAAATGGTTAAAATAGGAGTTGATTCTCAATGTTTGGCAGCGTTCTAAATGGTTAAACTGGATTCCTGGTTGCTAGGGATACAGAAAGGCTCACATATTTGATACAGAGCAAGTTTGATCTGATCTAAAGCTTTGCACGGCTTTGGAGAGAAAGCACATCGACTGCAGCAGATTGTATCAGCCACTGTGAGGCTGAAAAGAAAAGCCTGAATGTTTCCGGTTCCCTCTGAATCACAGTTGTGATGTAAGCTGGCCACCTGTCCCTTTAAGGGGTAAAACCTGAGCCCATGTTGGACTTTGCTCCAATGCCCAGTCGAGTCTGCTGTTGATTTCGTTTTATTTTTTGCATGTGGGAGAAAGAGTGCAGAGGGCGAGCTCTGTTAATATGTTAAGACAGCCCAGTGCCTGACATCCTGATAACACACCACGTGACCTGCTGGCACACACAGAAAACAAGGGAGTCAGACAGGCACAACCAGAAAGAGGACTGAAGGGAGGACGCTAGTTGACAGAAATATCAGAGAGAAGTAGACCTCCCTGTTCTGTTTCCTTCTGAAGAGATGATTCTTTGTTGCCCTGCCTTTGTACTTTGTTCTTTTGTTCTTGTTCAGCTCTCATTTGAAATCCCTCCCATTCCTCAATTTTGTTTAGTTTTCTTCTCCTCCTCTTTGATTCCTTTTTATATCTTTGTCTCCTTCACTGTTCACCACTGGAGGATTATAAACTATAGACCTGATTACTGGTTAGAGCCAAAACCATCCCCATGAGTGTGTGTGTGTGTTTCTCTGTATTTTGTCTTATTACGCAACTGTGATCGGGCTGTGATTGTGTGCTAATACTGCAGGACTGTACCGTTCCAGCGATATGTGTCTAAAAAGATAACAGTGTGAGTCTATTTTGTGTGCTCTGCTGTCACAGGCTGGGGGTTCTGAGTGAGATTCAACAGCTCTTCAAGTGTAATAAATGAAAAAAGGCGAGATGATCAGCTCACACGTTCTTGTTTTGCTTCCAGGTGGCTGTAAAGATCATAGATAAGACTCAGCTCAACTCCTCCAGTTTGCAAAAGGTGGGTCTCCTAAACTCCCTAACACACACACACACACACACACACACACACAGGGAAAAGCAAACTCCCTCTTTTCCCTTTTTCTCAGAAGTCTCTCTTCCTGCCCCACATGTCCTCCTTTCTCCCTCTCTCAGAGCTTCTCAAGATGTCTGAAGTGGTCCAGTTTTCAGAGAGAGTTTTAATTACAGGAAACAAGCTGCAATTACTTCCTTTTGATCGTGGCAGGGTGGGGTCTGTCCACTTGAACAGACACGGCCCAGCCGTGTACGCTCTCTCTCTCTCTCACACACACACACACACACACACCAAGCGCTCGTCTACATCTCTATCCACCAACGCAAGCCATAAAATAGACACTTGTATCCAAATACAGACACCAAGCACAAAATGTAGAGGCAGCACAGTGACGGAGATAAGGTAAATCATTTACAGTAAGTCACATGGCTCTTGCAGTGAAGGCAAAGATGAAGTTCTGCGTACAAATATCAGAACTGAAAGAAAAGGTCCGATATTATACTGGATAACATTTCTAAGGGCTGCTATCTTTATCTGCTAATGCGAGAAATGAAAGTGGTAATGACAAGACTAAGGAACTGGTGCCCTGTAGCAATTTCTTTAAGTTAAAACTGATGTTTTAACTTAAATATTTTAATCTTTATGTATTTTCTCTACTTATTCAACATCCTAACATTAAACAAAGGCCCATCTAATCTATGTGTTTCTCAAACTGGGTTGATGTGCCTTATTAAGAAGTCAGACACCTCACTCTCTCTGCACAATAAGTGGCTTTCAAACCTGTTCACACCCCTCGACCTTTTAACATTTAATGCTACAACCACAAACCTCGGTGTGTTTAAAGGGGATTTTATGTGATGGATCAGCACAAAGTAGAGCATAATTGTGAAGAGGAAAGACACATGAATATGGTGTGATCCGAACCATTGCATCATAGCTCTGGCTTTATGTTTATGGTCTTTGTCCCACTGGAAGGTGAACCTCTACCCTACCCAAGTCACCCTCTATCAGGTATTCTCCCAGAGTTGCCTTATATTTTAGCTCTGTAATTTTCGCTCTCTCCGTTCAAGCTTCCCTCTTCTTGCTCAAGAAAAGCATTCCCTTATTATGATACTGCCACCCCCACGTTTCACTGTCGGCATAGTATATTCAAGAAGCTCCTGTAATGTACCAAAATGTGAAAAAAAATTCAAGCGGTCTTAATACTTTTGCAAGGCAGTGTTTAAAAAAGTGCTTCTAACTTTACAGCTTCAGTTTTGGAGTTTGATTTTAGAGTATGATGCATAATCATTGAATGCATATCAACAGAGCAGAGAGCGTTATTGACTGCAAAAGATGTCTATATAACACACATTTTCACTTCTATTCATACCTTGGCACCTAATTATCGCCCAATTTAATTAGAGTACAGTTGTATCACTGTATCACTGGTGAAGGTGTGAAAGAGCACAGAACAGAAATGATCCTGTCATTCTAATTAGCAGACAGATTACTATGAAACAGGGGTAGATGACCGTGATGTCACTCTCCTCCTGAGTTGGCATTGGTTATATCCAAGGTTTATAACATTTCAGTTTTGGGCCTGTGGGCATCAATTCCTCAGATCCGCGTGGGGAAAATGGTAGCCAACAACTTTCAGTCAGCTCAGAAGACCAGAAGAAGACCTCAAGACCTAGAGATTGAAATCCAGGATGAACAGCAGACGTTCTCAAGATGCCTCAACTCTGATGAACTCTGTTTATATTGATTCTTAACGTAAATGTTGTGTTTTCTAATAAAAAAAACTGAAACCTTTAAAGTTTTTCTTT